>NC_041383.1:222748191-222833379 GCF_002162155.2 Triticum dicoccoides
TGGAGATGCTCTTATGGGACACCAACGCACCAGCTAAAGCAAAAATCGACATGTGGAGGATGATAAGGAATGGTCTGGCATTCGGCGTGGAGCTCCATCATCGTCATTGGATTAAACCTGGTGGGTAGGCCAGCCAGTATACGTCGTACGTTCTGGGAGGCCCAGACGGCCCATTGGTGACCGCTGTAGGGAGCGCGGCCGGGATGTAAAAACTCATGCGCCCATTAGGTATCAAACCACGGACCTCTTCTCGTGGGATTGAGTGAGACCTCCTATGTGACGCTCTCTACGTCAAGTTGCTGCCATTTCACACAGGAGGGGCTTCGACTGGGTCGGCCCATGAAGAGAGCAAACCGAAATCGAAAGCGCGCTGAGGCTAAAAAATATATATGCTGTTGCCGAGATTCGAACACATGACGCACATCTATGCATGACGAGTTCCTACCAACTGAGCTAGCAGGTGTAGCTGATTTAAGAGTAGCATCGATCCTAAAGAACCAAACATTCTGCGCAGATCCGAATCAGTTTAGGAATTTCGGAAGCAATTTTTTTTCAAAAAATGAAATGTTCTGTGAAACGCAAACACTTTCCAAAATTTGTGAACAAAATTTTAAAAACTATAACATTTTATCAAAACAAGAACATTTTTTTCAAAATCTTGAACAATTTTTTTGAAACGAGAACATTTTTTCAAATTTCAAAACAAAATTTAGAAATGTGAACATATTTTGAAATCCCTGAAAAAAATTTGCAAACACGATTTTATAGAAATTTGTGAACAATTTTTTAACTGGAACATTTTTTGAAACTCCTGAAAAAAATGAAAACATGAACAAATTTTGGAATTTGTGAACATTTTCTGAAAACGGGAACATTTTTTAAAAAAATTGTAGAGAAGTTGAATAAAAACATTCCAAACCATTTTTGTAAAACAATAACATTTTTTGAAATGCCCGGACAATTTTTGTAAAAAAAGAACATTTTCTGAAATGCCGGAACAATTTTTGAAAAATGCGAACATTTTTTGAATTTATGAAAAAAAATAAAACATGAATATTTTTGGGAATTTTAAACGTTTTGAAACGAACAAATTTTGAATTTTCCGTACAATTTTCAAAAGAAACGAAAAAACAGACAGAAAACAGAAAAAAGAAAAGAAACAGAAAGACGGAAAAAAGAAAAACGAAGAAAACAAAGAAGAAACAGGAAAACCGCTCAAAAAGGAAAAAACGGTTCAGGTAAAGGTTCCCAAAACCGGCTGGCTAGCTCTCGTATAATGGGCTGGCCCATTGCTAGCGATGCGGGGTATGCCTGTGCGTTCTGTCGACAATTTGACGCAGTGAGCGGCGCATAGGGTTTTTCGGATTGAGTGGCTCCCCAATTGAGCTGACTATTATATTTATGAAAAATGAGGATTCAAAGTACTGACACATAACATTTTCTAAGGCGCCTAATTTTGCACGATAATTAGCATACGGCTGTTGAGTCATCGTTTGGTTACAGGATTCAACCACGATCTCATCTGACAAAAAGTGCTTGACCGGTCCTGGAAAACAGGGAACAGGCCAGCTCCATTGAGCGCGAAGGTGAGGCAAAACTGCATGGACTAACCGCATGGACATGCTCCAAGAGTACGCACCCGCAAAAAAAAAGAGTACGCACCCAGCTTTTTTTTTACAACTAAATTTCCCTCTTTATTCATTGGTGATAACACTTACATCTTTAAGTAAAAGAGGAAGAAGCTCATTAGGAGCCATTTCAATCCACTCACTGCAGAATTTAGATCTAGCTACACTAGCTAATTCATGAGCAACAGCGTTTGCTTCTCTAGGACAGAACTCAAACCGAATTGAACTAAACACACATGCCAAGTGGTAACAATCATCAATGATGGCTGCTGCATTCCCCGCATACTGACCGTCCTTGGTCATAATCTCCATTAATTCTAGGCTGTCGGAATTAACGACAAGCCTGTTACACCCTGCCGAAGAAGAGAGTTGTAAACCAAATTTAAGAGTCAATGCCTCTGAAGAAAGAGGATCATAACATGACTCTATTAGTTTGTTCCCAGAAACAATAAAATGACCTCTGTCGTCTCGAATGACTGCTCCCATAGCTCTATGTAGCGCGTCATAGTCGAAGGCGGCATCTACGTTCAGCTTAACAAAGCCATTAGGTGGTTTTCTCCATCCGTCCTTCTTTAATACTGCCTTTGGGTCACATGCAATAACAAAATTTTCTGCCATCGCTCTCACAGATGTGAAATTCTTTTCGCATCTTGCACATGCTCCTTGTGAACTAGCTAACTGTACGGAGAGAGATTTTTGCGGCCGAGAGGTTTAGGCGCCTAAGGTTTCGGGGTTGTTTGGAAAAGGTTAGACGCCTAAGATTGGGGAAGGAAGGAGTAACAACCATGTAAAATGCGGACACTTTTTTAAAAAAACTGAACATCTGGTGGAAATTCTGAATATTTTTGAAAATTGAATCATGTTTGAACATCCAACAATTTTTTGAACAAATTAAACACATTTTGAAAATCCAATTTATTTCGAACAACTTGAATACATTTTGAAAATTTCATTTTTTAAAATCATGAACATATTTTGAAAATTTTGAACAACATTTTGTAAAAGCATGAACATTTCGAAAATTTTAAAAAGATATGTTAGTTCAAAATGTTAAGAATTTTTTTTCAAACAAAATTTAAAATATTTTGAATAATTTTATTGAGATATGAGGAGCTTGCAAACTTAAGAACTAACATTTTGAATAATTGTTTTAACATGTATTGAACACTTGCTTGCTTTTCCGCTTCTTATGTGGCAAATGTAACTTTATAAATTTTCGGGTCGGTTTTTCACGTTTTTTAAAACGGGTTTTGTTCTATTTTATTATGGATATTATTATTATTATTCCTCTTTCTTTTTTCTGTTATTTCAAACATGTGGATATTTTAAATTTAAAAAATTCAAATCTGTGAACTTTTTCTCATGTTTGAGAATCTTTTTCAATATCTCAAAAAAATGTAAATTTTCATAGTGAACTTTTTTTAGATCTAAAAAAATCTAATCCATGAACATTTTTTTCAACATCGATAAACATTTTTCAAATCCAAAACGCTTGGGCAAGCCCAACAGGCGCCCGACCTGAGCGATGCCATCTCCTAAACCCTAAACCCTAACCCTAATAAATTGGTTTTTACCATTTGTTTTTTATTTTGGTTAGTAAACCTAAAAACCGAAAATATCATCCTAATACAACATATTTATTTTTCGTTAACCCACTGATTCAGTTTGGTTTGGTAATGAAAAAGACTGATTTGATTCAGTTTTCAATTATACCAAAAATCTTTTTGTAGGTATGCGTACAAGCTACGATGCAGCTGCGAGCGCTTCCCCTATGAGCTGTCCTCTTATATCCACGATCACCTTTAACCTTTGAGCATACCTCCGCGATGTGGTACTAAACAAATAAGATGGTTGCCCTTTTTGGGTCTATAGTAGGGTGCATCGGGTGCAAATTAAAACTTTTCTACGTGCAGAACAACCAAGAACATGCTACAAGAGATGGATCACAGATCGTACCTCTAGAAGCACAGTGTTGTGCAGCGGAAGAAGAGTTGGGGCAGCGCGTCCGCGTGGATCGTCTCCTCCTCATCCGATCTCCCTCGAACAACCGGTTGTCGGATCCCACGTACAGGTTCGCGGGAGCGGCGCAAGTGCACTGCCTCTAACGGTATCCGCGCGGGCAGAAGAAACACTGTGCGCTGGACTGCTAAGTCCGATCACACAGTTGGCGGCGACAGGAGGTGGCTATTCGCAACACATGCAAAACCTAGTGACAGCGCCAAAGTGATCAACCGAGTGAGTGTGCCGCACTACCACCATATATAGGCGTCCGTCGCAGGCTACTTGGGCCTCGCACGGACCCTAAAGGCCAAAATCTGTTCGGCCGCGATCCGAGTTCGAGTAGGATCACATCTGACTCACGGAGTCGGATCAGGCCTCACAGGTTCCTCCCTTAAGCGCGCGACCCCTTAGGTTCAAGTCGGCTTGGTCGTAGGTCGGATCACCTCCGATCTGCTCAACTGGTAGCGGCCTCTAGCAAAGCATGCTGACCACCAAGTAGACAATGAAGCCGGTTGGCGAACCTGTACTACACGTCACACTTCTGTTTCCTTTTCCACATGATATATGTTGTCGGGCTCAAGGCGAGTCTGTCATCGTTGTGCTAGCCCAGCCTCTTTCTCGTTCCAATGATGACGACCACAAACCGGATTATCTCATAATTCTTGTCTTATGACCATGCTTATCTTGGTCAGATCACACGAGGGGCCTAGAGTATATCTCTCCTAATTGGAGGGGCAAATCCCATCTTGCTTGACCATGTCTCGCAGCATGGGTCTGGACAAGGCCGAAACCTACCTTTGTAACCACCCAATCATGGAGTAGCGTTTGGTAGGCCCAAAGCAAGTCTGTCACCATTCCGAGTACATGCGCCAGCTCAAGTCTTAGGACATAAAACATATGTTGTACTAGAGACTCACTGACGATACACATCGCTGCATCTCATAGTTTGGTATGTTCGACTCAGACCTCATCTCAACTCGGGATCCGACTATGTCGGATCCGACCAGATCCTTCCGAATCCATATTATCCGGTTATCATTCAATGCTCCATGGTTAGTTAGACCAAGCCATCGACCGTGTCATATGCTATATCTAGTCAGGTGCAACAAATCTGAACAGGACCTCCACTTCTTTTTCTTCATCTCTCTCGCAGGTTGTATGTTCTCTTACTCACACAAAAATGGCAGCGACCATCAGCAGGGATGGAGTGGGTAGGGTTTTCTCTTTGTTCCCTCACGAGGGAACACTCAGAACCGCTGAATGTAAAACAAATCAACGGTTTCACATGTGTTGGATTTGTGTGGGTTGATGTTGGACTGCCAAGGCCAACACACCTCCGACTTAGCCCGGCATTGTATGGATTTAACGTTGCAAGCATGAGATATCCAGATGCAGAGAAGCAAAATTAAAATGTAATCAATCATTGTCCGTGTGTCCACGGGCGTTTAAGGGTCCGGACTTACTGTCCATGGCTGTAGATACTCTTAGCTATTGCACACATGCTAGGACTGAGCGGGCTGCTAGCTACTGTGGTAGGACAATCCTGCCCGCAGCCTGAATCCAAAGTCAGCAGCCAGCAATTCAGCGTGCGTACCCAACCAGAAACGTAAGGTTTAAGCGCGCGTGCGGCAGTAAGCATCAAAGTGATCCAGACAATCAAGGAAACAGCGACACCATTTTTAGCAGTCCAAGTTTCAACGTCGTGACAGGTTGAGTGGACATCCGGGTTGCTTGGCCATACCAGAGCGGACAAGAGGGCAGCGAAACGTATCCAAGCATCTTGCGGCGAGGTCGGAGATGACTGTACGTCTCGACGCGACCCCGGGTGATCATGCACCGCAGGGATGTAGCCAGCGCTTATGGGTCCACGGCACGTCATCAGTGACCAAGGTCCTGAATAGGACCCACATGATCAATTGATAATTCTTTGGGCCACGTTCTTCCTATTCCCTCCGTTCGGAATTACTTGTCGCGAAAATGGGTGTATCTAGACGTGTTTTAGTTTTAGATACATTCATTTTCGAGACAAGTAATTCCGAACGGAGGGAGTATTAGTCTAAGATAAGATAGGCAGTCGGAAATCACTGGCAATTTGACAACGAAATCATGCAACATGTCTATGCTAGCTGCTAAATTTCTAATCTACTGCATATTAAAATAAGTGGGCAAGCGACCTCGTTGACCCATCACCCATGTCCATGGCGGGTGCACCCGTTTTTTTTTTTTTGAAACGGCTATATGTACTGCGCAACACAGCACGGCAGTTCAGTCATCACTAGGCTGTCAGTCAGTCTGTTCATCGAACGATCAGTTCGTCCTAAGCAGATGAAAATGTCTCCGGAAAGAGGAGGAGCGGAGGGCAAGGAAGAAGGATCGAGGATGGCTTCTGCTGCGCTCCCGGAGGCGGAGGCAGTCCAGCCAAGGAACAAGGGCAATTTCAAGTACGCCTTCACCTGCGCCCTCTGCGCTTCCATGGCCACCATCGTCCTCGGATACGGTACGCACATGCTTTGTTTCCTTCCTGTATGTCGATAGAGTACGCATCTTCTTCTTCCTTGGGCCATGCATAATTCTGTTCCGACTGCCCAGACGTTGGGGTGATGAGCGGGGCGTCGCTGTACATCAAGAGGGACCTGCAGATCACGGACGTGCAGCTGGAGATCATGATGGGCATCCTCAGCGTGTACGCGCTCATCGGGTCCTTCCTCGGCGCGAGGACGTCCGACTGGGTCGGCCGCCGCGTCACCGTCGTGTTCGCGGCCGCCATCTTCACCACCGGCTCCTTGCTCATGGGCTTCGCGGTCAACTACGCCATGCTCATGGTCGGCCGCTTCGTCACCGGCATCGGCGTGGGCTACGCCATCATGGTCGCGCCCGTGTACACGGCCGAGGTGTCCCCGGCGTCGGCCCGCGGCTTCCTCACGTCTTTCACCGAGGTGTTCATCAATGTGGGCATCCTCCTTGGCTACGTCTCCAACTACGCCTTCGCGCGCCTCCCGCTCCACCTCAGCTGGCGCGTCATGCTCGGCATCGGCGCCGTCCCGTCCGCCCTGCTCGCGCTCATGGTGTTCGGCATGCCGGAGTCGCCCCGCTGGCTCGTCATGAAAGGACGCCTCGCGGATGCCAGGGCCGTGCTGGCCAAGACCTCCGACACGCCAGAGGAGGCCGTGGAGCGCCTTGACCAGATCAAGGCTGCCGCTGGCATCCCGAGGGACCTTGACGGCGACGTGGTCGTCATGCCTAAGACAAAAGGCGGCCAGGAGAAGCAGGTGTGGAAGGAGCTCATCTTTTCACCGAGCCCAGCCATGCGGCGCATACTGCTCGCGGCGCTCGGCATCCATTTCTTCCAGCAGGCGACGGGCTCCGACTCGGTCGTGCTCTACAGCCCACGCGTGTTCCAGAGCGCGGGCATCACCGGCGACAACCACCTGCTCGGCGCCACATGCGCCATGGGGGTCATGAAGACGCTCTTCATCCTGGTGGCCACGTTCCAGCTCGACCGCGTCGGCCGGCGGCCGCTGCTGCTGACCAGCACGGCCGGCATGCTCGCCTGTCTCATCGGCCTCGGGACAGGCCTCACCGTCGTGGGTCGGCACCCGGACGCCAAGATCCCCTGGGCCATCGGCCTGTGCATCGTGTCCATCTTGGCATACGTGTCCTTCTTCTCCATCGGCCTCGGCCCCCTCACGAGCGTGTACACCTCGGAGGTCTTCCCGCTGCGGGTGCGCGCGCTGGGCTTCGCGCTGGGCGCGTCATGCAACCGCGTGACCAGCGCCGCGGTTTCCATGTCCTTCCTGTCCCTGTCCAAGGCCATCACCATCGGCGGCAGCTTCTTCCTGTACGCCGGCATCGCGGCGCTTGGATGGGTTTTCTTCTTTACCTTCATTCCGGAGACGCGTGGCCTGCCGCTGGAGGAGATAGGGAAGCTTTTCGGCATGACGGACACGCCCGTCGAAGCCGAAGACACCGCCACGAAAGACAAGGCGAAAGTAGTGGAGATGAACTAGTGAGCCAGGCGTCAACCAACTTTGCCGATGTACCATAGAGATGTATCTGATGAACGTGGTAATATACGCTATCACGGACTCGTGCTGCTCATTGATGGATTTTTTCTTTTACGAGATTGCTCATTGATGGATTGTTTGGATAAAATTTCAAGAGAATTGTTTCAAGTTTGGATCAATCCGGTAAAACGTTGACATTACATCTCTTGGCCCGTTGGTGCTGGTCAGTGTATCATTGACATCCCATTAGCACTTTTTTTTAGGGGTAACATCCCATTGGCACTTGAATTGCATGATGGATAGCTTTATGGGCGACGCTAGGCGCCGGTGCGCCGGCCCAAACGGTTCGGCCGGTCCAGCCCCAACCGTACGATCCAGCGAGGAGCCGTTCCGATCTATGCGTTGACTTTCCCTGCTCTTCTTCCCCTCCGCATGAAGCGCGGGCGCTGCTTACCTGCACGTCCTCCTGGCCCGCCAGCAACCACCTCACCTGCGCCCCCTCTCTCCGCCGCTCTCCACGCTGCTGGATGCTGCACTCGCCGCCGGTCGCCGCCGTCTTGTCTCATGTATCTCGCCGGATCCACGCATGTAGCAAAAAGTTCGCCGGTGGGTTGCAGCTCCCCCTCGCTGGTGATGGTCACGGCTTCGGCAACACCAGTCGCCGGTTGCAGCTCCGCTAGATGCAGCTCTTGTTGCCGTCGGTTGCAGCCCGACGTCAGCCAGGTAGCAGGCGCTGCATCTTGAAAAAGAATGGATGTAGCAAAAGTCGTTGCCGGATGTAGCAAAAACCTACCACACTTGCAGCAAAAAGCCGTTGTTCACCGTCGCGGGTTGCAGCTCGGTCGTGCTGGATGTAGCAAAACGTGATGCCGGTTGTAGCAAAAAGCGACGCTAGTTGTAGCAAAACTACGACGCTGGCTGTGTGTTGTAGCAAAATGTGACGTGGTTGTAGCAAAATGCTATGACGGTTGTAGCAAAATGTTATGCCGGTTGAAGCATGTAGCAAAAAACTGCGACGTTAGATTTGCTAGGACCAGCGCCGCCCGTCCTCGTCGTTCAGCGTGTGCCCGTGGTTGCAGGCTTGCAGCTCTAGTTGCTGCGCCTGACAGTTCCCACAGCTTCGCCGGCGGCGACTCGGAGCCGTAGTTGGGCGGAGGCCATGGCTGAGATCCGAAAGTTGCAGAAGGCCATGGCCGTGGGGAGCTAGCAGGGATACGAATTGGGGAGAAAGAAGGGAGAGGGGCTCGCCGGCCATGAAGGAGAGGCGGCGTTGGGCGCCGTCGCAGGCGAGCACTCGCCGCCAGCGAGAGAGTTTCTGGAGGATGCGACCAACGTGGGGCGTGTGTGGAGGAGCAGAGTCGTGATGGGCTGGAGGTAGAAGAAAAGGAGGAAAAGTCGTGCGGGACCCACCATATACATGTGTCTCGTGCGGGGTGGTTGTTTCCGTATCGCGTGAGCCAGCGTGGCGTACGAGACCGGTGGAAAGTTCGACCGGTGCGCCGGCTCGAAACGTTTCCCTAGCTTTATCTGGTGGCATTTGGCATCCGTTCGGTTAAATCGTCCTATCAATCTATATCTGTATCTGTATCTGTATCTATATCTATATCTATATCTATATATATATCTACTAATAAAGAATGGAGTGTTTTCGTCAGTTCACCGTCACACCATTTTATAAAAAACCCTTCTGTTTTCTGTAAATTAACCGGCAGTACACGTTGAAGTCATAGTCGAACCTTTTTTTACATTTTTCTCGGTCAAAATTACTTTTTCTGGACCGCAAAGATATGCCAACATAAAATGTTGCATGTTTTTGGGACATATTTTTCATGATGCTTTATAGTTTATACAAAGTCAAAACTCAATGATGGCAGTTGATTATCACCATCCATCATCCATCACCGCTCAGGATGGGAACGGGCCGACCTGACCCTTGTCTTGGAACAGGCCCTCATGGCCTCAAGGCCAATTTATGAGGCCACGGGTTGACCCATTTCTAAAATGCCCATGGCTTTGCTGGCCCAATGGATATCTCGGGTCGGCCCAAATACTAGTTGTTATCTAGTATTACAGGTAATCAAATATGTTAGGAACTTAATACTCTAGATGCATGCCGAATAGCGGTCGATGTGTGGAGTAATAGTAGTAGATGCAGAATTGTTTCGGTCTACTTGACACGGATGTGATGCCTATGTTCATAATCATTGTCTTAGATGTCTTCATAATTATGCGCTTTTCTATCAATTGCTCGGCAATAATTTGTTCACCCACCGTAATACATGCTATCTCGAGAGAAGGCACTAGTGAAATTTATGGCCCCGGGTCTTTTTTTATTATATTGCATCTCTTTTCCATTACATCGCATCTCTTTAAATCTCGTTTACTATTTTGCAATCTTTACTTTCCAATCTATACAACAAAAATACCAAAAATATTTACTTTATTATCTTTATTACACCTCACTTTTGCGAGTGACCGTGAAGGGATTGACAACCCCTTTATCGCGTTGGTTGCAAGGTTCTTGATTGTTTGTGCAGGTACTAGGTGACTTGTGCGTCGTCTCCTACTGGATTGATACATTGGTTCTCAAAACTGAGGGAAATACTTACGCTATTTTGCTGCATCACCCTTTCCTATTCAAGGGAAAAAACCAATGCAAGCTCAAGAGGTAGCAAGAAGGATTTCTGGCGCCGCTGCCGGGGAGATTTTCGCCAAGTCAAGATAAGATTTGATCTCCCATCAACTTGCCGATTTTTGGTGCTGTTGCCGGGGAGATCTACATCAAGTCCTGCCATACCAAGTACCCATCATAAACTCTTCTCCCTCGCATTACATTATTTGCCATTCGCCTCTCGTTTTCCTCTCCCCCACTTCTAAAACGATTTTCGAAAACCTTTGCCTTTTCTTCGCCCTTCTTCCGTTCAGTAATATTGAAAGTGGGTTTGGAAGAGTGTCAAATTTAGATCCCACATATTTTGAGAATGTTTAATCTTATGAAATTTTTGATAAAAGTGGGTTTGGAGAGGTCATGACTTTAGTTAATGTTAATCCCACTATTTTGGAAGAGTGTCAACTTTGCATGCATGTGGATCGTGTTGAGAATATGTTTTGTAATTGCTATTTTGTTGAATTTGCTTATGATCCCACATGTAATTATTATGAGAGAGGAAAATATGGTTGTAGAAATTTTCATGTTACTAAATTACCTCTCGTTATGTTAAGATTGCTATTGTTTCTTTCCGCTTTCTTGCATATGCTAGTTTTTGCTTGCTATGATAATTTGTTTGCCTATTAAATGCCTATGCATAGGAAGTATGTTAGACTTATATGTGCTTGTCACGTGTTTCATCATGCTCTATTTGTGCTTCAATTCTTGTCTTTCATGTGAGCATCATTGAATTTATCAATGCCTAGCTAGGGGCGTTAAACGACAGCGCTTGTTGGGAGGCAACCATTTTTATTTTTCTTCTTTTTTTTGCTCCTGTTTAGTAATAAATAATTAATCTAGTCTCTGGTGAGATGCGGTTTTAAGTTTTAATTAGTGTTTGTGCCAAGTAGAACCTTTGGGAAGACTTGGGTGAAGTCTTTGCGATCTTGCTGTAAAAAACAGAATTTTTTGCGCTCACGAGAATAGCTGTCATTTTTTACAGGAGCATGCTTTTAGGTTGATTCTTTTTGCAGATGATTAATAGAAAAATTCCTCACATCCAACAATTTACTTCATAATTGTTAGAGTTACAGAAGTATTCGAAAGTTATAGATTGCTACAGACTGTTCTGTTTTTTGACAGATTCTGTTTTTCTTGTGTTGTTTGCTTATTTTGATTAATCTATGAGTAGTATCGGGGGTATGAACTATACAGAAGTTGGAATACAGTAGGTTTAATACCAATATAAATAAATAATCAGTTCATTACAATACCTTAAAGTGGTGGTTTATTTTCTTATACTAACAAAGCTCGTGATATTTTCTGTTGAAGTTTTGTGTTGTGAAGTTTTCAAGTTTTTGGGTAAAGATTTGATGGATTTTGGAATAAGGAGTGGCAAGAGCCTAAGCTTGGGGATGCCCAAGGCACCCCAAGGTAAAATTCAAGGACAACCAAAGGCCTAAGCTTGAGGATTCCCCGGAAGGCATCCCCTTGAAGGAAATATGCCCTAGAGGCAATAATAAAGTTATTATTTATTTCCTTATTTCATGATAAATGTTTATTATTCATGCTAGAATTGTATTAATCGGAAACATAATACATGTGTGAATACATAGACAAACATAGTGTCACTAGTATGCCTCTACTTGACTAGCTCGTTATTCAAAGATGGTTAAAGTTTCCTAACCATAGACATGAGTTGTCATTTGATAAACGGGATCACATCATTGGAGAATGATGTGATTGACTTGACCCATTCCATTAGCTTAGCACTTGATCGTTTTAGTTTACTGCTATTTCTTTCTTCTTGACTTATACATGTTCCTATGACTATGAGATTATGCAACTCCCGATTACCAGAGGAACACTTTGTGTGCTACCAAATGTCACAACGTAACTGGGTGATTATAAAGGTGCTCTACAGGTGTCTCTGATGGTACTTGTTGAGTTGGCATAGATCGAGATTAGGATTTGTCACTCCGATTGTCGGAGAGGTATCTCTGGGCCCTCTTGGTAATGCACATCACTATAAGCTTGCAAGCAATGTGACTAATGAGTTAGTTGCGGGATCATGCATTACGGAACGAGTAAATAGACTTGCCAGTAACGAGATTGAGCTAGGTATTGAGATACCAACGATCGAATCTCAGGCAAGTAACATACCGATGACAAAGGGAACAACGTATGTTGTTATGCGGTTTAACCGATAAAGATCTTTGTAGAATATGTAGGAGCCAATATGAGCATCCAGGTTCCGCTATTGGTTATTGACCGGAGACGTGTCTCGGTCATGTCTACATAGTTCTCAAACCCGTAGGGTCCGCATGCTTAACGTTCGGTGACGATCGATATTATGAGTTTATGTGTTTTGATGTACTGAAGGTAGTTTGGAGTCCCGGATATGATCACGGACATGACGAGGAGTCTCGAAATGGTCGAGACATAAAGGTCGATATATTGGATGACTATGTTTGAACTTCGGAAGGGTTCTGGGCAAGTTCGGACAAATACCGGAGTACCGGGGGGTTATCGGAACCCCCCGGGGAGTATAATGGGCCTATTGGGCCTTAGTGGAGAATAGGAGGGGCGGCTAGGGCAGGCCGCGGGCCCCCTCCCCCTCTAGTCCGAATGGACAAGGAGGGGTGGGGGCGGCGCCCCCCTTTCCTTCCCTTCCCCCTTCTCCTACTCCTAGGAAAGAGGAGTCTGACTCCCGGTGGGAGTAGGACTCCCCCCTTGGTGCACCCTCCTCCTTGGCCGGCCGCCTCCACCCTAGCTCCTTTATATACGGGGGCAGGGGGGCACCCCAAGACACACAAGTTGATCATTGATCTTTAGCCGTGTGCGGTGCCCCCCTCCACCATAATCCACCTCGGTCATATCATAGCGGTGCTTAGGTGAAGCCCTGCGTCGGTAGCTTCATCAACACCGTCATCACGCCGTCGTGCTAACGGAACTCTCCCTCGAAGCTCTACTGGATTGTGAGTTCGTGGGACGTCACCGAGCTGAACATGTGCGGATCTCGGAGGTGTCGTACGTTCGGTATTAGGATCAATCAATCATGAAGACGTACGACTACATCAACTGCGTTGTCATAACGCTTTCTCTTACGGTCTACGAGGGTACGTGGACGTCACTCTTCCCTCTCGTTGCTAAGCATCACCATGATCTTGCGTGTGCGTAGGATTTTTTTTGAAATTACTACGTTCCCCAACAGTGGTATCAGAGCCAGGTTTATGCGTAGATGTTATATGCACGAGTAGAACACAAGTGAGTTGTGGGCGATACTAGTCATACTGCATACCAGCATGTCATACTTTGATTCGGCAGTATTGTTGGATGAAGCGGCCCAGACCGACATTACGCGTACGCTTACGCGAGACTGGTTCTACCGACGTGCTTCGCACACAGGTGGCTAGTGAGGGATTCCTGGATTAGGGGGTATCCGGACAGCCGGACTGTGTACAACGTCCGGACTATTGAAGCGTGAAGATACAAGACTCAAGACTTCGGCTCGTGTCCATATGGGACTTTCCTTGGCGTGGAAGGCAAGCTTGGCGATCCGGATATTATGTTTCCTTCCTTGTAACCGACTCCATGTAAACCCTAGCCCTCTTCGGTGTCTATATAAACCAGAGAGGTTGGTCCTTAGAAGGCCGATCACAATTACAATCATACCATCATAGGCTAGCTCTTAGGGTTTAGCCTCTACGATCTCGTGGTAGATCTACTCTTGTACTACCCATATCATCAATATTAATCAAGCAGAAAGTAGGGTTTTACCTCCATCGAGAGGGCCCAAACTTGGGTAAACATCTGTGTCCCTTGCTTCCTGTTACCATCAGCTTTGACGCACAGATCGGGACCCCCTACCCGAGATCCGCCGGTTTTGACACCGACATTGGTGCTTTCATTGAGAGTTCCTCTGTGTCATCGTTGCCAGGCTCGATGGATCCTTCAGTCATCATCAACAACGCTATCCAGGGTGAGGCTTTCCTCCCCAGATAGATCTTCGTGTTCGGCGGCTTCACACTGCGGGCTAATTCGCTTGGCCATCTGGAGCAGATCGACAGCTACGCCCCTGGCCATCAAATCAGGTTCGGAAACCTGAACTACACGGCGGATATCCACAGAGACTTGATCTTCGATGGATTCGGGCCAGCACCAGGAGCGCCGAACAGTCACGATGAGCACGGCTTAGACCTGCTGTCAGACGATGCTCGGGACATCATCCCGGCAGAAGCCTCGGATCTAAGTCCGGGGCAGGCTGCGTTGCCTAAGGACGGAGGGCTGGACCCCGCCCCGCAGGCCGTACCACCATCAGCGATGGAGCCGAACACAGGCGTCACTTCTGAGGGAGCCTGTGACTCCGGACCCCTGGATTTGTATCCGGTTGTAGGTTCCAGTCCGCGCGTCCCCGAACCCGCCGAGCCTAGTTGGGCTCCGGTGATGGAGTTCACCGCGGCGGACGTCTTTCAGCACTCTCCCTTTGGCGACATGCTGAACTTATTGAAGTCTCTCTCTTTGTCAGGAGACTCTGGGCCGAACTGTGTCCGGCTTGAGTGGGAAGCAGACAACGATGGAATTCGTTGCCCACCCACCACCCACTTCATTGCCACGATCGATGATCTAACCGACGTGCTTGACTTCGACTCCGAAGACATCGACGGTATGGACGACGATGTAGGAGAATTACAGGAGCCACCGCTCACCGGGTGGTGGACGGCCACCTCCTCATATGATATATATATGGTGGACACTCCGAAGGAAACAAATGGCGATGAGGCAACGGAGGATAACCCCTCGGGAAGAAAAACAAAGCATGGGCGTCGTCGGCGCCGCTCCAAGCCCCGCCACAACAATACTGGCCCCGGAGACGAAAATAATCCGGATGCGCCGAAGAAGAATATGACCCTGACCAGCCCGCCTTCGAGCAGGCCGAACAGGAAGATGAGCAAGTTAGTCCAGAAGAACAGGCGACGGACGCATACCCGGAGGAGGACAACTACATGCCCCATTCCGAAGACGAGATTAGCCTCGGTGACGACGAATTCGGCGTGCCTGAGGACCCCGTGGAGCAGGAGCGCTTCAAGCGTAGGCTTATAGCCACTGCGAGGAGCCTGGAGAAGAAGCAGCAGCAACTCCAAGCTGATCAAGACCTGCTCACAGATAGATGGACTAAAGTCCTGGCAGCCGAGGAATATGGACTCGAGCGCCAAACGGCTGACCGGCCACTCCGCGGCCGGGATAAAACGGCATACCAGCCCGAATACCAGCCCGCACCCCCACGCCGATACACTACGGCCCAGGGCAACATGCAAGACCTGCAAGATATTCTGGAAAACAAAGCAGGACAACCAAGATCGATCTACAGATCGCGGGGGCGTGCCCCAGCGCGCGACGATGATCGTCACGCCGGATACATCATCAACAAATCCGGTCGGGCCGAACACAGCAACCCAGACCAATTCGAGATGCGTAGCCACATAGCCTGGCACAGAGGCGCCACACACCCCCTCTGCTCCACTGACGAAGTAATGGATCATGAATTCCCAGAGGGTTCAAACCCGTAAACATCGAATCGTATGATGGCACGACAGACCCCGCAGTATGGATCAAAGATTTCCTTCTCCACATTCACATGGCCCGCGGAGATGATCTACACGCCATCAAGTATCTTCCCCTTAAGCTCAAAGGACCAGCCCAGCACTGGTTAAACAGCCTGCCAGCAAATTCCATTGGCAGTTGGGAAAACCTGGAAGACGCATTCCTTGATAACTTCCAGGGCACATATGTGCGACCACCAGACGTCAATGACCTGAGCCACATTACTCAACAGCCCGGAGAGTCAGCCCAGAAATTGTGGACTCGGTTCCTAACTAAAAAGAACCAAATAGTCGACTGTCCGGACGCCGAAGCCTTGGCGGCTTTCAAGCATAATATCCATGACGAGTGGCTCGCTCGACACCTCGGCCAGGAAAAACCCAAGTCCATGGCAGCTCTCACAACACTAATGACCCGCTTCTGTGCGGGTGAGGATAGCTGGTTGGCTCGCAGCGGCACCACGCCACATTCCGGCACTTTGGATGGCCGCGATACTAACGGCAAGCCACGGCGCAATAGACATAAGAGATGGAACAACGGTAACAGCACTGAAGACACGGCAGTCAACGCCAGATTCAGCGGATCTAAGTCCGGACAGCGGAAAAGGCCGTTCAAAAGAAATAATCAGGGACCGTCCAGTCTGGATCGCATACTGGAGAGCTCGTGCCAAATTCATGGCACACCAGACAAACCCGCCAACCACACCAATAGAGACTGCTGGGTGTTCAAACAGGCCGACAAGATAAACGCCGAAAACAAGGACAAGGGGCTGCACATCGGCGATGACGAAGAGCACCGGCGTCCGAACACGGGGGGACAAAAGAAATCCCCCCCAGGTAAAAACGGTCAACATGATCTATGCCACCCACATCCCCAAGCGGGAACGAAAGCGGGCACTACGGGACGTCTATGCGATGGAGCCAGTCGCCCCCAAGTTCAATCCATGGTCAGCTTGTCCGATCACCTTTGACCGTAGGGATCACCCCACTAGCATCCGTCACGGCGGCTCAGCCACATTGGTCTTAGACCCAATCATCAACGGATTCCACCTCACGCGCGTCCTTATGGACGGCGGCAGCAGCCTGAACCTGCTTTATCAGGACACAGTGCGCAAAATGGGCATTGACCCTTCAAGGATCAAGCCCACTAAAACCACCTTTAAAGGTGTTATTCCTGGAGTAGAGGCCCGTTGTATGGGCTCTATAACACTGGAAGTGGTCTTCGGATCCCCGGACTACTTCAGGAGCGAAGAGCTAATCTTCGACATCGTCCCTTTCCGCAGTGGCTACCACGCACTGCTCGGACGAACCGCATTCGCTAGATTCAATGCGGTACCACATTATGCATACCTCAAGCTCAAGATGCCAGGACCGCGCGGGGTCATCACTGTCAATGGAAATATGGATCGCTCCCTTCGAACAGAAGAGTATACGGCAGCCCTCGCGGCAGAAGTACAATGCGGCCTACTCCGACAAACCAATCCGGTGACAACTTCAAGCACAGTCAAGCGAGTCCGAAGCACCCCGCAACAGGATCATCAGGAACGCCAAGAGCGTGATTAGCAGTCCGGCCTCCGCCCAAGCCCCTTCAAGGCAGCATTCGCGCCACTCGTACACAATTACGCACTCAAGATACCATGGGCGTAGGCAGAGGCGCATCAACGACGCAGTCAATAGTGCGGGTAACCGCCAAATACCTTCATACTCTTTCCCTCTTACATTTCAGGACACCGCGTTAGTGCAGCATCCTTAGAAGAGCCGAATTGCTAGACTTATATGGGAGAGACATCCGAGGCAACAGACGTTTTGCACAGAAGGAAATACCCAGGTGGAATCTATTTACGATCATTATACCTGCTTTATCTATCTGTACACAGCCCGCCCTTGGATAGGACATGTCAAATAGTCCTATTTTATCTCTGCTTAATGCATCCATTGTAAACATACGCTTAAACATATTTTTCGTCAATGGGAGATTATATATAGCATTAGCTTATTATCCTTATTTGAGCATTTTTTCCTCGTATAAATGTTTATTTGATATTGCATCCATACACCTTGGCGCGGTCAGTTTGCCAGGGGCTTCTCATGGCGCCCCATAATATGGCAAATAAAGTCCGAACACTTTCAACAGTGCGGCACCCCAAACTTATAGCATTATATGCATCAGCTCCGAATCATGTCTTGGGTCTACAGTTGGGATAGCCCGGCTCCCTTGTTTTGGTGCCTTACGTTCCGTTATATCGGCTAAGGTAGCGCAGGGAGAACTACTGCGACTGTGTCCCGGTTCTTCCAGACGAGCACCTCAGTAGAGAAAGCCGAAAACTGACCGGCATGATGTGGTGAGAGCTGGTCGCTGTTCGAGAGGTACTAAAATCCTTAAAGATTTTCCGCTTTAGGCGATAAATCGGCTTTGTCCGTCTAGGCGTATATAGCGCCCCAATTCGGCCTTCCGGATTCTAGGGGCTTCGCGAAAATTTAAAATTGTAGACTTCTATGGCTAAGTGAAAGTTATAAAGCCGCATAGTCCGATTTCCTCATTCGCTGCGCCGGACACCTCCTGAAGGGACCAAACATTTGGATAAAGAGTGTCCGAGTTTTCCATGAACACCCCAGTGCTAGTCACGTGGGGGCGGAAGCTGACGACTGGCCTACTTTCAGGATTTTATAAACAGCCGCACAGAAGGTAATATTTTTAATAACAAAAGCTCTACATAGCGCAAGTAACTTTGTCCTTAAACTACAAACATGACAGAAGTGAATTCATTCAAAAACGGTGTCCTTGGTACATTCATCAGCCACGAGACGAGCACCCTTCATAACGCCATCATAGTACAGCTCGGGATGGCGATGCGCCTTGCCCTCCGGCGGCCCGTCCTTGACCAGCTTCTCCACATCCAGCTTGCCCCAATGCACCTTGACGCGGGCAAAGGCCCAACGGGCACCTTCGATACAAACGGAGCGCTTGATCACCTCCAGCCGCGGGCGGGCATCCACCATCCGCTTGATTAGGACAAAGTAGCTGCTGGGCATGAGCTCACTAGGCCACATCCAGACTATGAAACCTTTCGTAGCCAGTTCGATAGCCCTGTGGAGTTCGACCAACTGCTTCAGTTGGTCACTCAGAGGCATCAGGTGTTCGGCCCCAGCATACTGGGACCAGAACAGCTTCTCCGTTGAGTTCCCCTCCTAGGCACGATAAAACTCCGCATCGTCTGATACGCAGCATGGCAGATTTGTGAATGCCCCTGGAGAGCTCCGAATTCGAGTAAGTAAAAGAAACGCCTCCTCCACATGTTTGCTTTGCATAAAGAACTTCTTACCCGCTGCTATCTTCTTGGCCTCCTGTATCTCCTGCTGTGCTTTCTCGGCTTCGGCCTTGGTGTCTTTCAAATTCACAAGGGCCTTTGCAAGCTCGGCCTCTTTCGCCTTGAGATCATGCTCCACGGACTCGCATTTCTTGCCGAGATCCTGGAGCTCTTGCTGTACCTCACCTACCCTAGCACTTTGCTTTTCGCGCTCCTTACATTCCGAGGCCGCCTTGTCTTCGGCCTCGGACAACGCCTTTTTCAGGGACGCCACTTCGGCGGTGGCCCCTGTTACACAGTCATGACACTTAGGTGTTAGACTCACCAATTTTGCCTAACCTTAAATGCATAAGAGCGGGAATCACTTACCATTGTTCTCTTTGAGTTGCCTCTTCGTGAGGTTGAGCTCTCCCTGCGCCTGCTCCAGGTCCCGCTTCAGTTCGGCAACCTCGGCAGTACGGGCAGCAGCAGCAAGCAACACAACCTGCTTATTCACAACAATACTTATAATTAGACTCTTGCGGATTATAATTGACCCTCCGTTTGGCTTTTCTTTCCGAACACCTAACAGAGTATCAGGGGCTACTACCTATCGGGTGGTAATTTTGCACATATTTATTACTTACTCAAAGCCTGTCAGGAGGCTGGTGCAAGCTTCGGTTAGTCCGCTTTTGGCGGACAAAACCTTCCGAATCACCGTACTCATGAGAGTATGGTGCTCTTCATCCATGGAAGCGCCGCGAAGCGCTTCCAGCAGACAGTCCGGTGCCTCATGCGCAACGGAAGTCCTCGATACAGACGGCTCGCCCTCCCTAACGAGGGGTTGCCCGCCTGAGTCCGGAACCATCGAAGGTTCCGGAATGGTGTTCGGCTGAGAGCCCGGCTGGCCATGGCTCTCGTCGACACGATCTGCGGGGATCTTGAATCCCGCGTGTCCGACATCTGGAATCCCGTCGTGGGGCGTCTCTAGAGTCACCTCCCCCTGCTCTGGGAGCCTTCGGGACAACACCTCCGTGTCATCCACGTGTTGAGGGGTAGTGGCCGTCGGAAGCGAATTTATCGCTGAATCGCTCAGGGACCCGGAGGAAGATACCTCGGGGTGATCCCTGGCCGGACTGCATGTATGTTCGGCATTATAAGTATAAAAACTATGAAGTGAAACCATGATAGAATGCGGACACTTACGATCGCACCGGGGCTTCCCCCGGGGCAGCCACCCCTCCTTGCTGCGAGCGGCCGTGGCGGAATAGTCCGGAAGGGATGCCTTTCCCTTCTTGGACGCCCCAGCCTCCCTCTCCGGGGCGGCTTTTCTCTTTCTCTCCTCCCCGGTGCTGGGAGGTAGAGTCTCTTCTTGGTTCCTCCCGCGTCCGCGGGAAGAATCTGTCTCGTCGTCATCAGACGACAAGGGTATGATGGCCTTGCACCGGGGGCCTTTTCTGGCCCCTGGTCCGCCTCCCCGGACCCCTCATCCTTTCGGGATGGGGCTTCTTCTTCTTCTTCCTCCCCTTCATGGGAGGAGTGCGCCTCGTCGTCTTCGGACGAGGTCTCTGGCACAACCTTGCGACAGAGACCCTTTCGGGTCCCCGAGACCTTCTTCTCAGCCTTCTTCTCTAGCACCTTGTACGGTGCCAGGACAAGCATCTCCGTTAGGAGAGCGTCGGCTGGGCCTTCTGGCAGCGGAGTCAGACAATAAACCTGCTCCGCCGTCTCCACATAATCCTGAAACAAATATGCATAACTACTTAAGGCTCTCCTATGAATATATTGGGAAGAACCAGGTCCGATGGTAATCTGAGAACTCACCTGACTAGGGGCCCATGTGGCGTGAAGCCCGCGGTCCTCGGATGTGGGAGGAGGTACTTCGGAGGCCTTGAAAAGAACCTTCCATGCGCCTTTGTGTGTCATGTCGTAGAGCTTCCGGAGCGTCTGGTGTTCGGCCGGGACGAACTCCCATAGATTGACTGCCCGCCTTTGGCAGGGCAGGATCCGGCGAATGAGCATGACCTGGATCACATTGACAAGCTTGATATTCTTGTCCTTCATGCTTTTGATGCATGTCTGGAGTCCAGTCAGCTCCGTAGAATCGCCCCAAGACAGGCCCTTCTTCTCCTAGGAGGTGAGCCACATGGGGGCTCCGGATCGGAACTCGGGGGCCGCTGCCCAGTTGGCGCCACGTGGCTCGGTGATGTAGAACCATCCCGATTGCCACCCCTTCACGATCTCCACAAAGGAGCCGTCGAGCCATGTGACATTAGGCATTCTGCCCACCATGGCCCCTCCGCACTTTGCTTGTTGGCCGCTTACCACCTTCGGCTTCATGCAGAAGGTTTGCAGCCATAGGCTGAAGTGAGGCCGGATGCGGAGGAAGGCCTCGCATACGACGATGAACGCCAAGATGTTGAGGACAAAATTTGGGGCTAGATCGTGGAAATCTAGCCCGTAGTAGAACATGAGCCAGCAGACAAAGGGATGGAGTGGAAATCCCAGTCCACGGACGAAGTGGGCAACGAATACGACCCTCTTGTGTGGTCCTGGGGTCGGAATGACCTGCCCGGCGTCCGGTAGCCGATGCGCTATGTCTGCGGCCAAGTATCCGGCCGCCCGAAGATTTGTGATGTGCTTCTCCTTGACGGTGGAGGCCACCCACTTGCCTCCTGCTCCGGACATGTTTAGCTGTACGGAGAAGACTTGAGCTTGGGCGCTGGAGCTCGAGGGGGCAAGAGTGGGCAAAGGAGGAAGAAGGCGTGGGTGAAAATGGGGAAATCTTATCCCTTTATAGAGATGCCGAGAGCGGTGCGCCTCCCCACTTGCCCGTTGAGAATCGCTTGTTTCCCAAGCGCCACGATTAATGGCGTGGTGAGATTACCCATACCCGTATTGATGAGAATCCCGTGATAAGGGGACACGATCTCTGCTTTGACAAGGCGTGTCAAAGAAACTGCCTCGCAATATGCGCTGTAGCTGGTTGTGGGAAAACGGTTCGAATAATGATCCGACCGTAATAACATGTCACGTCATCAAAAAAAGTTGTCAGTAGATTGCATTTGTGAAATATCATTCTCTCTACAGCGGTGTGAAAAGATCATCTTGTGAATCCGGACACGATTTAAGTGTTCGATAACCACTTTGGAGTATTCGGAGAAGGAACCCGCCTTGCAATGCCGAAGACAATACTGCGCGCCGGACTCATCGTCATTGAAGCCTGGTTCAGGGGCTACTGAGGGAGTCCTGGATTAGGGGGTATCCGGACAGCCGGACTATGTACAACGTCCGGACTATTGAAGCGTGAAGATACAAGACTCAAGACTTCGGCCCGTGTCCGGATGGGACTTTCCTTGGCGTGGAAGGCAAGCTTGGAAATCCGGATATTATGTTTCCTTCCTTGTAACCGACTCCATATAAACCCTAGCCCTCTCCGGTGTCTATATAAACCGGAGAGGTTGGTCCTTAGAAGGCCGATCACAATTACAATCATACCATCATAGGCTAGCTCTTAGGGTTTAGCCTGTACGATCTCGTGGTAGATCTACTCTTGTACTACCCATATCATCAATATTAATCAAGTAGGAAGTAGGGTTTTACCTCCATCGAGAGGGCCCGAACCTGGGTAAACATCTGTGTCCCTTGCTTCCTGTTACCATCAGCCTTGACGCACAGATCGGGACCCCCTACCCGAGATCCGCCGGTTTTGACACCGACAACTGGCGGGTGTTAGTTTCTCCAACTTTAGTTGAATCGAGTGTGTCTACGCCCGGTCCTTGTGAAGGTTAAAAGAGCACATACTTGATGAAATATCATTGTGGTTTTGATGCGTAGGTAAGAATGGTTCTTGCTTAGCCTGTAGCAGCCACGTAAAACTTGCAACAACAAAGTAGAGGACGTCTAACTTGTTTTTGCAGGGCATGTTGTGATGTGATATGGTCAAGACATGATGCTAAATTTTATTATATGAGATGATCATGTTTTGTAATGGAGTTATCGGCAACTGGCAGGAGCCATATGGTTGTCGCTTTATTGTATGAAATGCAATCGCCATGTAATTGCTTTACTTTATCACTAAGCGGTAGCGTTAGTCGTAGAAGCAATAGTTGACGAGACGACAATGATGCTACGATGGAGATCAAGGTATCGCGCTGGTGATGATGGTGATAATGACGGTGCTTTGGAGATGGAGATCAAAGGCACAAGATGATGATGGCCATATCATATCACTTATATTGATTGCATGTGATGTTTATCCTTTATGCATCTTATTCTGCTTTGATTGGCGGTAGCATTATAAGATGATCTCTCACTAAATTTCAAGGTACAAGTGTTCTCCCTGAGTATGCACCGTTGCCAAAGTTCGTCGTGCCGAGACACCACATGATGTCGGGTGTGATAAGCTCTACGTTCACATACAACAGGTGCAAGCCAGTTTTGCACACGCAGAAATACTCAGGTTAAACTTGAAGAGCCTAGCATATGCAGATATGGCCTCGAAACACTAGAGACCAAAAGGTCGAGCGTGAATCATATAGTAGATATGATCAACATAGTGATGTTCACCATTGAAAACTACCCCATCTCACGTGATGATCAGACATGGTTTAGTTGATTTGGATCACGTGATCACTTAGATGATTAGAGGGATGTCTATCTAAGTGGGAGTTCTTAAGTAATATGATTAATTGAACTTTAACTTATCATGAACTTAGTCTTGATAGTATTTTGCAAATAATGTTGTAGATCAATAGCTCGCCTTGTTGGTTCCCTATGTTTTATATGTGTTCCTAGAGAAAACTAAGTTGAAAGATGATAGTAGCAATGATGCGACCTGGGTCGTGATCTGAGGTTTATCCTCATTGCTGCACAGAAGAATTATGTCCTTGATGCACCGCTTGGTGACAGACCTATTGCAGGAGCAGATGTAGACGTTATGAACATTTGGCTAGATCAATATGATGACTACTTGATAGTTTAGTGCACCATGCTTAAACGGCTTAGAATCGGGACTTCAAAGATGTTTTGAACGTCATGGACCATATGAGATGTTCCAGGAGTTGAAGTTAATATTTCAAGCAAATACCCGAGTTGAGAGATATGAAGTCTCCAACAAGTTCTATAGCTAAAAGATGGAGGAGAATAGCTCAAGCAGTGAGCATGTGCTCAGATTGTCTGGGTACTACAATCTCTTGAATCAAGTGGGAGTTAATCTTCCATATAAGATAGTGATTGACAGAGATCTCTAGTCACCATCACCAAGTTAGTAGAACTTCTTGATGAACTATAGTATGCAAGGGATGACGAAACCGATTCCCGAGCTTTTCATGATGATGAAATTGATGAAGGTAGAAATCAAGAAAGAGCATCAAGTGTTGATGATTAACAAGACCACTAGTTTCAATAAAAGGGCAAAGGGAAAGAAAGGGAACTTCATGTAGAATGGCAAGCGAGTTGTCACTTCCGTGAAGAAGCCCAAAGCTAGACTAAAGCCTGAAACTGAGTGCTTCTACTGGAAAGGAAATGGTCACTGGAAGCGGAAATGCCCTGAATATTTGGTGGATAAGAAGGATGGCAAAGTATACAAGGGTATATTTGATCTATAGGTTATTGACGTGTACCTTACTAGTGTTTATAGTAGCCCCTGGGTATTTGATACTTGTTCTGTTGCTAAAAATTAGTAACTCAAAATATGAGTTACAGAATAAACAGAGACTAGTTGAGGGTGAAGTGACGATGTGTGTTGGAAGTGGTTCCAAGATTGATATGATCATCATCGCACACTCCCTATACTTTCGGGACTAGTGTTAAACCTAAATAAATATTATTTGGCGTTTGTGTTGAGCATGGATATGATTTGATCATGTTTATTGCAATACGGTTATTCATTTAAAGTCAGAGAATAATTGTTGTTCTGTTTTACATGAATAAAACCTTCAATGGTCATACACCTAATGAAAATAGTTTGTTGGATCTCGATCGTAGTGATACACATATTCATAATATTGATGCCAAAAGATGCAAAGTTGATAATGATAGTGCAACTTATTTGTGGCACTGCCATTTGGGTCATATCGGTGTAAAGCGCATGAAGAAACTCCATAAAGATGGACTTTTGGAATCACTTGGTTATGAATCATTTGATGCTTGCGAACTGTGCCTTTTTGGCAAGATGACTAAAGCTCCATTCTCTGGAACAATGGAACGAGCTACTGACTTGTTGGAAATAATACATACCGATGTATGCGGTCCAATGAGTGATCCTCGTGGCGGGTATCGTTATTTTCTGACCTTCACAGATGATTTTAGCGGATATGAGTATATCTACTTAATGAAGCACAAGTCTGAAACATTTGAAAAGTTCAAAGAATTTCAGAGTGAAGTGGAGAATCATCGTAACAAGAAAATAAAGTTTCTACAATCTGATCGTAGAGGAGAATATTTGAGTTACGAGTTTGTCCTTCATTTAAAAACAATGTGGAATAATTTCACAGCTCACGCCACATGGAACACCATAGCGTAATGGTGTGTCCGAATGTCGTAACTGCATTTTATTGGATATAGTGCGATCTATGATGTATCTTACCGATTTACCACTATCATTTTGGGGTTATGCATTAGAGACAGCTGCACTCACTTTAAATAGGGCACCATCAAAATCCGTTAAGACGACGCCTTATGAACTGTGGTTTGGCAAGAAACCAAAGTTGTCGTTTCTTAAAGTTTGGGGCTGCAATGCTTATGTAAAAAAACTTCAACCTAATAAGCTCGAACCCAAATCGGAGAAATGTGTCTTCATAGGATACCCAAAGGAGACTGTTGGGTACACCTTCTATCACAGATCCGAAGGCAAGATATTCGTTGCTAAGATGGATCCTTTCTAGAGAAGGAGTTTCTCTCGAAAGAAGTGAGTGGGAGGAGAGTAGGGCTTGATAAGGAAATTGAACCTTCTCCCGAATTGGAAAGTAGTTCGTCACAGAAATCAGTTCCAGTGATTCCTACACCAATTAGTGAGGAAGCTAATGATGATGATTATGAAACTTCAGATTAAGTTACTACAAAACCTCATAGGTCTTCCAAAGTACAGTCTGCACCAGAGTGGTACAGTAATCCTGTTTTGGAAGTCATGTTACTAGACCATGATGAACCTACGAACTATGAGGAAGCGATGATGAGCCCAAATTCCGCGAAATGGCTTGAAGGCCATGAAATCTGAGATGGGATCCATGTATGAGAACAAAGTGTGGACTTTGGTGGACTTGCCCAATGATTGGCAAGCCATATAAAATAAATGGATCTTCAAGAGGAAGACAGACGCTGATAGTAGTGTTACTATCTACAAAGCTCGACTTGTCACAAAAGTTTTTCGACAAGCTGAAGGTGTTGAATATGATGAGATTTTCTCACTCGTATCGATGCTTAAGTCTGTCCGAATCATGTTAGAAATTGCCACATTTTATGAAATCTGGCAAATGGATGTCAAAATTGCATTCCTTAATGGATTTACTAAAGAAGAGTTGTATATGATGCAACTAGAAGGTTTTGTCAATCCTAAAGGTGCTACCGAAGTGTGCAAGCTCCAGTTATCCATCTATGGACTGGTGCAAGCATCTCGGAGTTGGAATATACGCTTTGATGAGTTAATCAAAGCATATAGTTTTATACAGACTTGCGGTGAAGCCTGTATTTACAGGAAAGTGAGTGGGAGCACTACAGCCTTTCTGATAAGTATATGTGAATGACATATTGTTGATCAGAAATAATGTAGAATTTTCTGGAAAGCATAAAGGAGTGTTTGAAAGGAGTTTTTCAAAGAAAGACCTTGGTGAAGCTGCTTACACATTGAGCATCAAGATCTATAGAGATAGATCAAGACGCTTGATAAGATTTTTCAATGAGTACATACCTTGATAAGATTTTGAAGTAGTTCAAAATGGAACAGTCAAAGAAGGACTTCTTGCTTGTATTGCAAGGTGTGAAGTTGAGTAAGACTCAAAACCCAACCATGGTAGAAAATAGAAAGAGAATGAAAAGTCATTCCCTATGCCTCAGTCACAGGTTCTATAAACTATGCTATGATGTGTACCAGACCTATTGTATACCTTGCTCCGAGTTTGGCAAGGGAGTACAATTTTGATCTAGGAGTAGATCACTGGATAGCGGTCAAGAATATCCTTAGTAAGGACTAATGAAATGTTTCTCGATTATGGAGGTGATAAAAGAGTTCATTGTAAAGAGTTACATCGGTGCAAGCTTTTACACCGATCCAGATGACTCTAAGTCTCAATCTGGATACATATTGAAAGTGGGAGCAATTAGTTAGAGTAGCTCCATGCAGAGCATTGTAGACATAGAATATTTGCAAAATACATACAGCTCTGAATGTGACAGACCCGTTGACTAAACTTCTCTCTCGAGCAAAACATGATCATACCTTAGTACTCTTTAGGTGTTAATCACATAGCGATGTGAACTAGATTATTGACTCTAGTAAACCCTTCGGGTGTTGGTCACATGACGATGTGAACTATGGGTGTTAATCACATACATATGTGAACATTGGTGTTAAATCACATGGTGATGTGAACTACTCCCTCCGTTCCAAAATAAATGACCCAACATTGTACTAACGGTAGTACAAAGTTGAATCATCTATTTTGGAACGGAGGGAGTAAATTATTGACTCTAGTGCAAGTGGGAGACTGAAGGAAATATGCCCTAGAGGCAATAATAAAGTTATTATTCATTTCCTTATTTCATGATAAATGTTTATTATTCATGCTAGAATTGTATAAACCGGAAACATAATACATGTGTAAATACATAGTCAAACATAGTGTCACTAGTATGCCTCTACTTGACTAGCTCCTTAATAAAAAATGGTTAAAGTTTCCTAACCATAGACATGAGTTGTCATTTGATAAATGGGATCACATCATTGGGAGAATGACGTGATTGACTTGACCCATTCCATTAGCTTAGCACTTGATCGTTTTAGTTTACTTCTATTGCTTTCTTCATGACTTATACATGTTCCTATGACTATGAGATTATGCAACTCCCAATTACCGGAGGAACACTTTGTGTGCTACCAAACGTCATAACATAACTGGGTGATTATAAAGGTGCTCTACAGGTGTCTCCGATGGTACTTGTTGAGTTGGCATAGATCGAGATTAGGATTTGTCACTCGATTGTCGGAGAGGTATCTTTGGGCCCTCTCGGTAATGTACATCACTATAAGCCTTGCAAGCAATGTGACTAATGAGTTAGTTGTGGGATGATGCATTACGGAACGAGTGAAGAGACTTGCCGGTAACGAGATTGAGCTAGGTATTGAGATACCGATGATCGAATCTCGCGCAAGTAACATACCAATGACAAAGGGAACAACGTATGTTGTTATGCGGTTTGACCGATAAAGATCTTTGTAGAATATGTAGGAGACAATATGAGCATCTAGGTTCCGCTATTGGTTATTGACCGGAGACGTGTCTCGGTCATGTCTACATAGTTCTCAAACCCGTAGGGTCCGCACGCTTAATATTCGGTGACGATCGGTATTATGAGTTTATGTGTTTTGATGTACCAAAGGTAGTTCGGAGTCCCGGATATGATCAAAGACATGACGAGGACTCTCGAAATGGTCGAGACATAAATATCGATATATTGGATGACTATGTTCGAACTTCGAAAGGGTTCCGGGCAATTTCGGACAAATACCGGAGTACCGGGGGGTTACCGGAACCCCCCGGGGAGTGTAATGGGCCTATTGGGCCTTAGTGGAGAAGAGGAGGGGCGGCCAGGGCAGGCCGAATGCCCCCTCCCCCTCTACTCCAAATTGGACAAGGAGGGGGGCGGCGCCCCCCTTTCCTTCCCCCTCTCTCCTTCCCTTCCCCCTTCTCCTACTCCTAGGAAAGAGGAGTCCGACTCCCGGTGGGAGTAGGACTCCCCCTTGGCGCGCCCTCCTCCTTGGCCGACCGCCTCCCCCCTAGCTCCTTTATATACGGGGGCAGGGGGCACCCCAAGACAGACAAGTTGATCATTGATCTTTAGCCGTGTGCGGTGCCCCTCTCCACCATAATCCACCTCAGTCATATTGTACCGGTGCTTAGGCGAAGCCCTGCATCGGTAGCTTCATCAACACTGTCATCACGCCGTCATGCTGATGGAGCTCTCCCTTGAAGCTCTACTAGATCATGAGTTCCTGGGACGTCACCGAGCTGAACGTGTGCAGATCGCGGAGGTGCCGTTGATACGTCTCCGTCGTATCTACTTTTGCAAACACTTTTGCCCTTGTTTTGGACTCTAACTTGCATGATTTGAATGGAACTAACCTGAACTGACGCTGTTTTCAGCAGAACTGCCATGGTGTTACTTTTTTGTAGAAATAGAAGTTCTCGGAAAGACCTGAAAATCCACGGAGCAACTTTTTAGAATTAATAAAAAATACTGGCAAAAGAATTAGCGTCAGGGGGCCCACACCCTGTCCACGAGGGTGGGGTGCGCGCCCCTCCCCTGGGCGCGCCCCTGCCTCGTGGGCCCCCTGAACGTCCACTGACCTCAACTCCAACTCCATATATTTGCTTTCACGGAGAAAAAAATTAGAGAGAAAGTTTCATTGCGTTTTACGATACAGAGCCGCCGCCAAGCCCTAATCTCTCTCGGGAGGGCTGATCTGGGGTCCGTTCGGGGCTCCGGAGAGGGGATTCGTCGCCGTCGTCATCATCAACCATCCTCCATCACCAATTTCATGATTCTCACCGCCGTGCGTGAGTAATTCCATCGTAGGCTTGCTGGACAGTGATGGGTTGGATGAGATTTACCATGCAATCAAGTTAGTTTTGTTAGGGTTTGATCCCTAGTATCCACTATGTTCTGAGATTTATGTTGCTATGACTTTGCTATGCTTAATGCTTGTCACTAGGGCTCGAGTGCCATGATTTCAGATCTGAACCTATTATGTTTTCATGAATGTATGTGAGTTCTTGATCCTATCTTGCAATTCTATAGTCACCTATTATGTGTTATGATCCGACAACCCCGAAGTGACAATAATCGGGATACTTCTCGGTGATGACCGTAGTTTGAGGAGTTCATGTATTCACTAAGTGCTAATGCTTTGGTCCGGTTCTCTATTAAAAGGAGGCCTTAATATCCCTTAGTTTCCATTAGGACCCCGCTGCCACAGGAGGGTAGGACAAAAGATGTCATGCAAGTTCTTTTCCATAAGCACGTATGACTATATTCGGAATACATGCCTACATTACATTGATGAACTGGAGCTAGTTCTGTGTCACCCTATGTTATAACTATTACATGAGGAATCGCATCCAACATAATTATCCATCACGGATCCAATGCCTATGAGCTTTTCACATATTGTGCTTTGCTTATTTACTTTACCGTTGCTACTGTTACAATTACTATAAAACTGCTACCGTTACTTTTGCCACTGTTATCGTTACTTCCATACTACTTTGCTACTAAATACTTTGCTGCTGATACTAAGTTATCCAGGTGTGGTTGAATTGACAACTCAACTGCTAATACTTGAGAATATTCTTTGGCTCCCCTTGTGTCGAATCAATAAATTTGGGTTGAATACTCTACCCTCGAAAACTGTTGCAATCCCCTATACTTGTGGGTTATCAAGACTATTTTCTGGCGCCGTTGCTGGGGAGCATAGCTCTATTCTTTGAGTCACTTGGGATTTATATCTGCTGATCACTATGAGGAACTTGAAAGACAAAAGAACTAAGATTTATCCCTCAACTACGAGGGGAGGTAAGGAACTGCCATCTAGCTCTGCACTAGATTCTCCTTCTGTTATGAGTAAACTTGCGACACCTAAACCTGCTTCTGCTATTAATTTTGATATGTCGCATGTTATTGATGATGCCACTTCTACCATGCATGATACTTATGATGAAACTACTTCTGTGCTTGAAACTACTATGCCATTAGGTGAATTTCTTGATGAACAACTTGCTAGGGTTAGAGAGAATGAAATTATTGAAGATGAAATTATTGAAGATAGTGATGATGAAGGTTCTCCCCCTAAATATGAATTGCCTGTTGTTCCAGAGGGTTATGTTATGGATGAAGAAACTGCTAGAGATTTTCTTGCTTGCAATGATAGATCTGATCTTAAGAAGTTATTAGCTAAACTTAAACAGAAATCTCTAAATGCTAGAATGAAATATGACCCTGCTTTTGCTACTTCACCTATCTTTGTTACTGATAAGGATTATGAATTCTCTGTCGATCCTGATATAATTACTTCGGTTGAATCTGATCCTTTTTATGGCTATGAATCTGAAACTGTTGTGGCACATCTTACTAAATTGAATGATATAGCCACCCTGTTCACTAATGATGAGAAATCTCGCTACTATTATATCCTTAAGAAATTTCCATTCTCATTAAAGTGTGATGCTAAAACTTGGTTTAATTCTCTTGATCCTGGTTGTGTGCATAGTCCCTAGGATATAATTTATTACTTCTCTGCTAAATATTTCCCTGCTCATAAGAAACAAGCTTCCTAGAGGGAAATATACAATTTTGTGCAAATTGAAGAAGAGTGTCTCCCACAAGCTTGGGGGAGGCTTCTCCGATTACTTAATGCTTTGCCTGATCATCCTCTTAAGAAAAATGAAATACTTGATATCTTTTATAATGGACTAACTGATGCTTCCAAGGACCACTTGGATAGTTGTGCTGGTTGTGTTTTCAGGGAAAGAACACTCGATCAAGCTGAATTGCTATTGAATAATATGTTGACTAATGAAAATAATTGGACTCTTCCTGAGCCAATTCCTGAGCCAACTCCTAAATCAACTCTGAAGAAAAGGGGAGTTCTATTTCTCACTCCTGAAGATATGCAAGAGGCAAAGAAATCTATGAAAGAAAAAGGTATTAAAGATGAAGATGTTAAGAATTTACCTCCTGTTGAAGAAATACATGGTCTTAATATACCACCTATTGAAGAAACACATGGTCTTGATAACCCGACACAGTTAGTAAAGGTAAATTCTCTCTATAGATATGATAAAGTTGAAATCCCGTCTACTAAGTTTGCTAGCCAATGTTTAGATGAATTTGATGACTTTATGGCTAGACAAGAAAATTTCAATGCTTATGTTGGTAGAGAATTAAAGAGTAATGCTTACATGATTGGACGCTTGAGTGATTATATGGCTAGAGTTAAAGGTGAACTTAAACTCATTAGTAAATATGCTTCTATGGTTACCACTCTAGCAGAGCAAGTACTTAAAGCTCAAAATGATTTGCTTGATGAATTAAATAATAAGCATGATTTTGCTGTTAGAGTGGCTACTAGAACTGGTATAATGACTCAGGAACCTTTGTATCCTGAAGGCCACCCTAAGAGAATTGAGCAAGATTCTCAGAGAAATAATATAGATGCACCTAGTCCTTCTAAAAAGAAGAAAAGTAAAAATGATAGGACTTTGCATGCTTCTAGTGAACCTGTTGTCGACACACCTGAGAATCCCAATGATATTTATATTTCTGATGCTAAAACATAATCTGGTGATGAACATGAACCTAGTGATAATGTTAATGATAATGTCCATGTTGATGCTCAACCTAGCAACAATAATGTTGTAGAGATTGAACCTGCTGTTGATCTTGATAACCCACAATCAAAGAATCAACATTATGATAAGAAAGACTTTGCTGCTAGGAAGCACGGTAAAGAAAGAGAACCATGGGTTCAGAAACCCATGCCTTTTCCTCCTAAGCCATCCAAGAAAAAGGATGATGAGGATTTTGAGCGCTTTGCTAAAATGATTAGACCTATCTTCTTACATATGCGCTTAACTGATATGCTTAAAGTAAACCCTTATGCTAAGTACATGAAATATATTATTACAAATAAAAGAAAGATACCGGAAGCTAAAATTTCCACCATGCTTGCTAATTATACTTTTAAGGGTGGAATACCAAACAAACTTGGAGATCCAGGAGTACCAACTATACCATGCTCCATTAAAAGAAACTATATTAAAACTACTTTATGTGATCTTGGAGCCGGTGTTAGTGTTATGCCTCTCTCTTTATATCGTAGACTTGAATTGAATAAGTTGACACCTACTGAAATATCTTTGCAAATGGCCGATAAATCAACTGCTATACCTGTCGGTATTTGTGAGGATGTGCCTGTTGTGGTTTCAAACGTTACTATCTTAACGGACTTTGTTATTCTTGATATTCCCGAGGACGATAGTATGTTGATTATCCTTGGTAGACCCTTTTTAAATACTGCAGGGGCTGTTATTGATTGCAACAAAGGCAATGTCATTTTTCATGTTAATGGTAATGAGCATACAGTACACTTTCCGAGGAAACAACTCAAGTTCATAACATCAATTCTATTGGAAAAATTCCAACTATTATTATTGGAGGTTTTGAATTTCCTCTTCCTACTGTCAAGAAGAAATATGATATTCTTATTATTGGGGATGTGCATATCCCCGTTGAGGTAACCTAGTGTTATTCAAAATTTCTCCGATTCCATGTTATTCAGAATGAGTTCGTTAACAAGACTTGATCAACCTTGTTAGTGGATTCCTTTTGATGATCATGAGATGGATGAAATTAGAAAGCACAACCTGCTGTACCCTCTTTCTACTTTCTGTTATTTAGTTTAAATAAAACAAAAATAGTATTTTCTGTCTGTTTCCTGAATTAGCCATGCAATAAAAAAATACCCCGAAAATAAAAGTTCTCCAAATGCCCTGCAAATTTAGTATGCTTTTTTCTGGAATATTTGAGAATATTTGGCACTAAGAACACAGCTGGGAGAGCTGGCACCTGGCCACGAGGGTCCAGGGCGCGCCCGCCCCTACAGGGCGCGCCCCTGCCTCGTGGGCCCATGGTGGCTCCCCTCCACTTATTCCTGCACCCACACACTTCATGTTCCTCCCAAAAAAATCACCATCCAGCTCAAGCACGAGTTCTAGCTCACTTTGCTGCCATTTTTTATCTCCTTGCTCAAAGCTCCATTCACAAAACTGCTTTGGGGGATTGTTCCTTGGTATGTAACTCCTCCAATGGTCCAATTAGTTTTTGTTCTAGTGCTTTATTCATTGCAAATTTTTGCTACCTAGGTGACCCTTTTCTTGAGCTTGCATGTCAAATTTATATGGTCCCAAGTAATTCTAATGCATGATATAGGCTCTAGGCACTTGTGGGAGTAGTTGCTATCAGTTTTGTTGAGTTTGATTCACTTTTATTTTGAGTTACTAAAAATTTCAGAAATTTTTCAGAGGAAGAAATATGTCTAGGAAAATGTACCAAGGTGGTTCTTCAAGAAAGAAAGGACCCAGGCTCAATGCATGAATCGGACGATGAACCACCAAGGGAAGCTGACGTGCGGCCTTGTGAATGGCCCTTAGAAGAGTTTATGGTTAATGCAGGCATCAAGGATGAATTTGATGCATATGTGCGTAATGCTGATCTTGAGGACTTCATGCAAGATAAGTGTCCTCAGTACTACTATTTGATTTATTCATTCGTGAGAAGGTTTAAATTTACATCTTCGCGTAATTCTCCAAGTGTCCTATTTGATATTTATGATAGATCATATACCATGGACCTAGAAGATTTCACTACTGCTTGTAAACTCCCGCAATGGGGCAATGTTAATGAACCCCGTAAATCTGAATATAAAGACTTTCTTGCTAGTATCACTGTGGGAGAATCTAGAGAAATAGCACAAGCTACCATAGGGAGCATTCACATTCCTGCTATACATTATTTTGCTCTTTTCATTGGTAGATGCATTAACAGTAAAGATGAAGCATGTCACATGTGTGTTCCTGATCTTTGTGTTCTCAAGAGTGTTGTATTAGGTGATAAACCATACAACTTGGGGGCAATTGTTGCATGTAGGTTGCATAATAATGGTTTAGTTGGAGATTTGTTTGGAGGGATTTATGCGACCCATGTGGCTAATTATCTTGGTATACCTATACATGAGGATGATAGGGAGTTGCCTCCCTCTTATTTAGATTATAATGCTATGGTCAGTCATCATTTTCTTGAGAGGAATGAACAATTCCTCCAGTATTGACTAATCTTTGACAGACGTCACGCGGTCCATGTTACTCTCCCTGCTCCCGCCCTTTTTGATTATCAGGCAAAAGGAAGATATGTTATCACCAGGGAGGAGGCAAATGAGTACGAGAGGAGGACGGAGGCAGCTCGCCGCCGTGCTGTAGCCCAGGAGGCATTGGCTGCTGCATCTCAGTACGACCCCAGTTACAAATTCGGATATCAACCAGGCTATCCATGTCCATAGACCAACTTAGGCCAAAAGCCTAAGCTTGGGGGAGTACGTATTTCTCACCGATATTACATTTATGTTCACACACTCATTCTAGTTGTCGGTGTTCATACTTTTTCATTGTACTATCCATGCTAGTTTAATTTCTTTTTCTAGCTTTCTTTGTGTGTGTTTGATAAACCTTAAGAAAAACCAAAAATAAAAATAAAAAATTAGTTAGTTTAATTTCCATGCTTGTAGTAGTAATTAAAAGAAAACCCAAAAAGATTTCTCATTCTTCTTTTGCTTGTTGGGAGCTTTCCCGTGTAAATAGTTTTATTTCTTTTCTCTCCTTTGGGGGTCGAGAGGAGAAGACCATAATGAAAATGTTTAGTGGCTCTCATATGCATGATTGTTGATTTAACCAAGAGCCCATATTACTTTGTCTTCTCCCTTGAATTGAATGCTTGCAGATTCCAGCTTAGTCCAATGCATGTGCACTATTATTATTAAACACATCGTTCGATTGTGCAAGCGAAAGGCATTAATGACGATATATCATGGACTGATTGAGATGAGAGAAGATGGTATGAACTCGACCTCTCTTGTTTTTGTAAATATGATTAGTTCATCTTCCTGATTCAGCCTATTATGAATAAAATGTTTGCAATGACAATTAGAGATTATAGTTGCTTATGCCATGCTTAATTAGCTAGGAGCTTATAATGGTTTACCTTGCGTGCCAACATGCTATTAAAATGGTTGTGATGTGGTATGATAGGGTGGTATCCTCCTTTGAATGATTCGAGTGACTTGAGTTGGCACATGTTCACGCATGTAGTTGAAACAAAATCAACATAGCCTTCACGATATTTATGTTCATGGTGGATTATATCCTACTCATGCTTGCACTCGGTGTTGATTAATTTTAATGCATGTTCATGACTGTTGTCGCTCTCTCAGTTGGTCGCTTCCCAGTCTCTTTCTAGCCTTCACCTGTACTAAGCAGGAATACTGCTTGTGCATTCAAACTCTATAAACCCCAAAGTTATTCCATATGAGTCCACCATACCTTCCTATATGCGGTATTTACCTGCCGTTCCAAGTAAATTTGTATGTGCCAAACTCCAAACCTTTAAATGAAATTCTGTTTTGTATGCTCGAGCATCTCATGTATCAACTAGGGCTATTTGTATCTTCCATGCTAGGTGGGTTATTCTCAAGAGGAGTAGACTCCGATCCTCATTCACGAGAAAATGGCTGGTAACTGGGATGCTCAGTCCCATGCTCAAATCAAATCAAAATAATTAAACAAAACTCCCCCAGGATTGTTGCTAGTTGGAGGCACCCGTTGTTTCGGGCAAGCCATGGATTGATGCTTGTTGGTGGTGGGGGAGTATAAACTTTACTATTCTGTTTGGGAACCGCCTATAATGTGTGTAGCATGGAAGATATCGAGATCTCATAGTTGTTACGTTGACAGTGAAAGTATACCACCCAAAATGTTATTCATCTCTATTTTAAAACCGAGCTCGGGCACCTCTACAAATTCCTGCTTCCCTCTGCGAAGGGCCTATCTATTTAATTTTATGTTGAGTCATCACCCTCTTATTAAAAAGCACCCGCTGGAGAGCACCGCTGTCATTTGCATGCATTACTATTAGTTTATATTGGGTATGAATATGACTGGATCCCTTTTACCATGAATTACAATGTTTAGTCAGTCATTGATCTTTAAAGGTGCTCCGCATTTATGTTTTGCGGTCTCAGAAAGGCCTAGCGAGATACCATCTTGTTATATCATATTATGATTGTTTTGAGAAAGTGTTGTCATCCAAGTTTTATTATTATTGCTCGCTAGTTGATTATGCCATTGATATGAGTAAACATGAGACCTAAGTATTATTGTGAATATGGTTAGTTCATAATCTTTGCTGAAAACTTGAATGCTGGCTTTACATATTTACAACAACAAGAGCAAACAGAGTTTGTAAAAGTTTTTCTTTATCACTTTTAGTTTATCAACTGAATTGCTTGAGGACAAGCAAAGGTTTAAGCTTGGGGGAGTTGATACGTCTCCGTCGCATCTACTTTTCCAAACACTTTTTCCCTTGTTTTGGACTCTAACTTGCATGATTTGAATGGAACTAACCCGGACTGACGCTGTTTTTAGCAGAACTGCCATGGTGTTATTTTTGTGCAGAAATAAAAGTTCTCGGAATGACCTAAAAATCTACGGAGCAACTTTTCAGAATTAATAAAAAATATTGGCGAAAGAATTAGCATTAGGGGGCCCACACCCTGTCCACGCGGGTGGGGGGCGTGCCCCTCCCCCTGGGCGCGCCCCCTGCCTCGTGGGCCCCCAGAACGTCCACCGACCTCAACTCCAACTCCATATATTTGCTTTCGCGGAGAAAAAAATCAGAGAAAGTTTCATCGCGTTTTACAATACGGAGCCGCCGCCAAGCCCTAATCTCTCTCGGGAGGGCTGATCTGGAGTCCGTTTGGGCTCCGGAGAGAGGGATTCGTCATCGTCGTCATCATCAACCATCCTCCTTCACCAATTTCATGATGCTCACCGCTGTGCGTGAGTAATTCCATCGTAAGCTTGCTGGACGGTGATGGGTTGGATGAGATTTACCATGTAATCAATTTAGTTTTGTTAGGGTTTGATCCCTAGTATCCACTATGTTCTGAGATTGATGTTGCTATGACTTTGCTATGCTTAATGCTTGTCACTAGGGCCCGAGTGCCATGATTTCAGATCTGAACCTATTATGTTTTCATGAATATATGTGAGTTCTTGATCCTATCTTGCAAGTCTATAGTCACCTATTATGTGTTATGATCCGACAACCCCGAAGTGACAATAATCGGGATACTTCTCGGTGATGACCGTAGTTTGAGGAGTTCATGTATTCACTAAGTGCTAATGCTTTGGTCCGGTTCTCTATTAAAAGGATGCCTTAATATCCCTTAGTTTCCATTAGGACCCCGCTGCTACGGGAGGGTAGGACAAAAGATGTCATGCAAGTTCTTTTCCATAAGCACGTATGACTATATTCGGAATACATGCCTACATTTCATTGATGAACTGGAGCTAGTTCTGTGTCACCCTATCTTATAACTATTACATGAGGAATTGCACCTGACATAATTATCCATCACTGATCCAATGCCGACAAGCTTTTCACATATTGTACTTTGCTTATTTACTTTACCGTTGCTACTGTTACAATTACTACAAAACTGCTACCGTTACTTTTGCCACTGTTATCGTTACTTCCATACTACTTTGCTACTAAATACTTTGCTGCAGATACTAAGTTATCCAAGTGTGCTTGAATTGACAACTCAACTGCTAATACTTGAGAATATTCTTTGGCTCCCTTGTGCCGAATCAATAAATTTGGGTTGAATACTCTACCCTCGAAAACTGTTGCGATCCCCTATACTTGTGGGTTATCAGTCGTACGTTCGGTACTAGGATTGGTCGATCGTGAAGACGTACGACTACATCAACCGCGTTGTCATAACGCTTCCGCTTATGGTCTACGAGGGTACGTGGACGACACACTCCCCTCTCATTGCTATGCATCACCATGATCTTGCGTGTGCGTAGGATTTTTTTTGAAATTACTACGTTCCCCAACACCCCTATGCCCTGGAAGGCATCCCCTCTTTCGTCTTCGTCTATCAGTAACTTTACTTGAGGCTACATTTTTATTCACCACATGATATTAGTTTTGCTTGGAGCGTCTTGTATGATTCGAGTCTTTAATTTTTAGTTTACCACAATTATCCTTGTTGTACACACCTTTTGGGAGAGACACGCATGAATCAGAATTTCTTAGAATACTCTATGTTTTTCACTTATATCTTTTGAGCTAGACAATATTGCTCTAGTGTTTCACTTATATCTTTTTGGAGCACGGTGGTGGTTTTATTTTATAGAAATTGTTGATCTCTCATGCTTCACTTATATTATTTTGAGAGTCTTTTAGAACAACATGGAAATTTGCTTTGGTTATAAAATTAGTCCTAATATGATGGGCATCCAATATGGGTATAATAAAAACTTTCATATAAAAAGTGCATTGAATACTATGAGAAGTTCGATTCTTTATGATTGTTTTGAGATATGAAGATGGTGATATTACAGTCATGCTAGTAGAGTACTTGTGAATTTGAGAGATACTTGTGTTAAAGTTTGTGATTCCCGTAGCATGCACGTATGAAGAACCGTTATGTGATGAAGTTGGAGCATGATTTATTTATTGATTGTCTTCCTTATGAGTGGCGGTCGGGGACGAGCGATGGTATTTTCCTACCAATCTATCCCCCTAGGGGCATGCGCATAGTACTTTGTTTCGATAACTAATAAATTTTTGCAATAAGTATGTGAGTTCTTTATGACTAATGTTGAGTGTCGGTGTCAAAACCGGCGGATCTCGGGTAGGGGGTCCCGATCTGTGCGTCTAAGGCTGATGGTAACAGGAGGCAAGGGACACAATGTTTTACCCAGGTTCGGGCCCTCTCGATGGAGGTAAAACCCTACTTCTTGCTTGATTGATATTGATGATATGAGTATTACAAGAGTTGATCTACCACGAGATCATAGAGGCTAAACCCTAGAAGCTAGCCTATGATGATTATGATTCTGTCTCTAAGGACTAAACCCTCCGGTTTATATAGACACCGGAGACGGCTAGGGTTTACATGGAGTCGGTTACAAAGAAGGAAATATAATATCCGGACCGCCAAGCTTGTCTTCCACGCAAAGGAGAGTCCCATCCAAACACGGGACGGAGTCTTGAGTCTTGTATCTTCACGGTCACAGTCCTGCCAAAGTATATAGTCCGACTGTCCGGATACCCCCTAATCCAGGACTCCCTTAGTAGCCCCTGAACCAGGCTTTAATGATGATGAGTTCGGCGCGTAGTTTTGTCTTCGACATTGCAAGGCGGGTTCCATCTCCGAATACTCCAAAGTAATTATCGAACATTTGAATCGTGTCCGGATCTGCAAGATGATCTTCACATATACCACCGTAGAGAGAATGATATTCCACAAATGTAATCTGTTGACAACTTTTAGACAACGTGGCATGACACTACGGTCGTGTCATTATTCGAACCGTTTTCCCACAACCAGCCACAGCACATATTGTGAGGCGATTCCCTCTGCACGTCTTGCCGAAGCACAGATCGTGTCCCCTTATTATGGGATTCTCATCAATACGGGTATGGGTAGCCCAACTGCACCACTAATTGCGGCGAGGGGGAACAAGCGGGTTCCACCACTACAAAAAAATACACTTCCGTGATGATACGTGTTTGTCACAATAGGTCGCGTTTTTTGTCATGCATGTGCATCCATGACAAATTTATGACAGAATCAAGATAGTCATACCTGTGCTGTTGTAGAAGTGTTCCATGACATTACCAAAATTATCATCACGGAAGTGTCCACTTCCATGACGATAAATCGCATGTCACAGAAGTGCTTTCATCAAGGGTGACCGACACGTGGCATCCACCATAACGGAACACCGTTAAGCTATCGGGTCGGGTTTTGGATCCGATAACCCGTTAACAGCCCCGACCAATGGGGATTTTCCATGTGTAAAATCATCATTGGCTGGAGGAGACACGTGTCAGGTCCGCGCTGGCACAGGTGTCACTCATCCAATGGGCGAGATGCGCCGATGATATGTTGACACGTGGACCGGCCCATCAAGTTTAAATGGGCCGGCCAAACTAAAGGCCCACAAGATTTTGCGGACCATAATGGGCCGGCCCAGCTAAAGGCCCACGAGATTTGGCGGGCCATAATGGGCTGGCCCAACTAACGGCCCACAAGATTTCGCGGGCCATACTGGGCCGGCCCAGGTAAAGGCCCAGAAGATTTTTGTTTGCCATAATGGGCCGGCCCAGGTAAAGGCCCACAAGATTCTTGCGGATCATAATGGGCCGACCTGGCTAAAGGCCCACGAGATTTCGTCGACATTAACGGGCCGGCCCAGCTGTAGGCCCACAAGAATTTGAGGGCCCTAGTAGGCCGGCCCATTAACTGGCTGCCATATTTTGGGCCAAATGTCGGCCCATATTTGATCCGGTCCATTAATGGCCTGCCACGTCCCGGGCCTAATAGTGGCCCATATGAGATCCGGCCCGCTAAAAGCCTACCATGTTCTGGGCCAAATTACGGCCCAGATCAGGTACGGCCCTTTAAGAGGCTATGGGCTCAATTATGGCCCATATCAGATTCGACCCGTCAACTGGACACTATGCTTTTGGGCCCACTTGCTAGAGGCTCACTTAGTAATTCGGTCCGACATTAGTTTTGGCCTCTTAAGGACCCGTTTAACATTTTGGCCCTATATTAATTTTGGCCTGTTAAATGCCCGTCATATAGTTGGGCCTAACTACGGCCTGCTCGCAGCCGATATCTGATTGGGCCAAAGAAGGACCGAGACAATTTTGGCCTGTTAAAAGCCCGTGATTTGATTCGCATAATCATGGGCTAGGGTTCATTTTGGGCTGCTGCCGGCCTGTTAGCTGTTCGGCAAGTTTCAGGCACAACCTGCATCGTGATTGCATGACGGCCCGATTATGTACCATAATTTTACGGTTTGGCCGGTTTACTGCGAAGACAGTAAAATAACTGCAACATCGTGAATAAAAAACCCTAGACTATACAATAAACAAATTATAGCATATTACATCCACTGGGCATCAAAGTTCGCCACTATGATAATAAAGCACAAGCAGACAACAGATTACATACACTGGGCATCAAAGATCGCCACCAGTGCAAATAACCACGCCGACAAAATAATATACAAAACCGACAGCACTTCAATAGAGTTCAAGAAAGGTTAGCCCTACTGGGGAGTGCTACGTCTCGAGCGTGCGTTGGTTTTCCCCGAAGAGGAGAGGATGATGCAGCACAGTAGCGTAAGTATTTCCCTTAGTTTTTGAGAACCAAGGTATCAATCCAGTAGGAGGTCACGCGCAAGTCCCTCGTACCTGCACAAAACGATAGCTACTTGCAACCAACGCGATTAGGGGTTGTCAATCCCTTCACGGTCACTTACGAGAGTGAGATCTGATAGAGATAATATTTTTGGTATTTTTGGTATAAAGATGAAAAGTAGAAAGTAAAGGCAAAGCAAGTAAATAAAGTGATGGAGATTAATATGATGAGAATAGACCCGGGGGTCATAGGTTTCACTAGTGGCTTCTCTCAAGAGCATAAGTATTCTACGGTGGGTGAACAAATTACTGTTGAGCAATTGACAGAATTGAGCATAGTTATGAGGTTATCTAGGTATGCTCATGTATATAGGCATCACATCCAAAACAAGTAGATCGAAACGATTCTGCATCTACTACTATTACTCCACTCATCGACCGCTATCCAGCGTGCATCTAGAGTATTAAGTTAAAAACAGAGCAACGCCGTAAGCAAGATGACATGATGTAGAGGGATAAATTCATGCAATATGATAAATACCCCATCTTGTTATCCTCGATGGCAACAATACAATACGTGCCTTGCAACTCTTTCTGTCACTGAGTAAGGACACCGCAAGATTGAACCCAAAGCCATGCACTTCTCCCATTGTAAGAACTACCAATCTAGTTGGCCAAACCAAACCGATAATTCGAAGAGACTTGCAAACATAACTCAATCATACATAAAAGAATTCAGAGAAGATTCAAATATTATTCATAGATAAGCTGGATCATGAACCCACAATTCATCGGTCTCAACAAACACACCGCAAAAAGAAGATTACATCGAATAGATCTCCACGAGAGAGGGGGAGAACATTGTATTGAGATCCAAAAAGAGAGAAGAAGCCATCTAGCTACTAGCTATGGACCCGAAGGTCTGAAGTAAACTACTCACACTTCATCATAGGGGCTATGGTGTTGATGTAGAAGCCCTCCGTGGTAGATGCCCCCTCCGACGGAGCTCCGGAACAGGCCCCAAGTTGGGATCTCATGGATACAGAAGGTTGTGGTGGTGGAATTAGGTTTTTGGCTCCTGTTCTGGTCTATTGGGGGTACGTAGGTATATATAGGAGGAAGGAGTACGTCGGTGGAGCTTCGAGGGACCCACGAGGCAGGGGGTGCACCCAGGGGGGAGGGCGCGCCCTCCACCCTCGTGACCGCCTTGTGGCTTTCTTGATGGAGGATCCAAGTCTCTTGGGTCTTATCTGATGAGAAAATCATGTTCCCGAAGGTTTCATTCCGTTTGGACTCCGTTTTATATTCTGTTTCTTCGAAATACTGAAAAAGGCAAAAAACAACAATTCTGGCTAGGCCTCCGGTTAATAGGTTAGTCCCAAAAATAATATAAAAGTGGAAAATAAAGCCCAATATAGTCCAAAAACAATAGATAAAGTAGCATGGAGCAATCAAAAATTATAGATACATTGGAGACGTATCAAGCATCCCCAAGCTTAATTCCTGCTCGTCCTCGAGTAGGTAAATGATAAAAAGAGAATTTTTGATGCGGAGTGATACTTTTGCATAATTTCAATGTAAATCTTCTTAATCATGGTATGAATATTCAGATCCGAAAGATTCAAGACAAAAGTTCATATTGACATAAGAATAATAATACTTCAAGCATACTAATCAAAGTAATCATGTCTTCTCAAAATAGCATGGCAAAACAAAGTTCATCCCTACAAAATCATATAGTTAGGCTATGCTTCATTCTCGTCACACAAAGATGTTCCCAACTTCTATACCCCCGATGACAAGCCAAGCAATTGTTTCATACTTAAATAATCTCAAACTTTTTCAACCTTCACGCAATACATGAGCGTGAGCCATGGATATAGCACTATCGGTGGAATAGAATATGATGAGGGGGATTGTGTGGAGAAGACAAAAAAGGAGAAAGTCTCACATCAACGAGGCTAATCAATGAGCTATGGAGATGCCCATCGATTGATGTTAATGCAAGGAGTAGGGATTGCCATACAACGGATGCACTAGAGCTATGAATGCTCAACAAAATAAAACTAGTGGGTGTGCATCCAACTTGCTTGCTCATGAAGACCTAGGGCATTTTGAGGAAGCCCATCGTAGGAATATACAAGCCAAGTTCTATAATGAAAAATTCCCACTAGTATGAACAAGACAACTTATGAGACTCACTATATGAAAAATATGGTGCTACTTTGAAGCATAATATATGAGACTCACTACATGAAGAACAAGGTGCTACTTTGAAGCACAAGTGTGGAAAAAGAGATAGTAGCATTGCCCTTTTCTTTTATTTTCTTTTTTTGGGCCTTTCTTTTTTTGGCCTTTTTTTGGGGGCAATGCTCTAATAATGGTGATCATCACACTTCTATTGATTACAACATAAGGATTATAACTCGAAGCTTAGAACAAGATATGACTCTATATGAATGCCTCCGGCGGTGTACTGGGATGGTGCAATGAATCAAGAGTGACATGTATGGAAAATAATGCATGGTGGCTTTGCCACAAATACGATGTCAACTACAAGATCATGCAATGGCAATATGACAAAAGTAATGCATGTCACGATGATGATGGTGGAAGTTGCATGGCAATATATCTCGGAATGGCTATGGAAATGCCATGATAGATAGGTATGGTGGCTGTTTTGAGGAAGATAATAGGAGGTTTATGTGTGATAGAGCGTATCGTATCACAGGGTTTGGATGCACTGGCGAAGTTTGCACCTACTCTCAAGGTGAGAAAGGGCAATGCACGGTACCGAAGAGGCTAGCAAAGGCGGAAAGGTGAGAGTGCGTATAATCCATGGACTCAACATTAGTCAAAAGAACTCATATACTTATTGCAAAAATTTAGAAGTCATCAAAAATCAAGTACTACGCACATGCTCCTAGGGGGATAGATTGCTAGGAAAAGACCATCGCTCATCCCCGACCACCACTCATAAGGATGCACAAGCCAGGTACACTTCATGTTTCAAATTTGTTACACAACTTTAACCATACGTGCATGCTACGGGACTTGCAAACTTCAACACAAGTATTTATCAAATTCATAATCACCCAACTAGCACGACTTTGATATTATCACCTCCATATCTCAAAACAATTATCAAGCATCAAACTTATCTTAGTATTCAACACACTCAAAAGAAAGTTTCACATATCTTGAATACCAAGTATATTAACATTAAGCAAATTACCATGCTATTAACGACTCTCAAAATAATCTAAGTGAAGCATGAGAGATCAAGTTTCTTTAAAACAAATCCACCACCATGCTCAAAAAAATCTAAGTGAAGCACTAGAGCAAAAATTATCACGCTCAAAAGATATAAGTGAAGCGCTATGAGCAAAACTATCAAGCTCAAAAGATATAAGTGAGGAACATAGAGTATTATACAAATTTCAATTCATGTATGGCTCTCTCAAAAGGTGTGTACAACAAGGATGATTGTGGTAGACTAACAAGCAAAGACACAAATAATACAAGACGCTCCAAGCAAAACACATATCATGTTGGTGAATAAAAATATAGCTCCAAGTAAATTACCGATGGAAGTGGACGAAAGAGGGGATGCCTTCCGGGGCATCCCCAAGCTTTGACTTTTTGGTGTACTTGGATTATCTTGGGGGTGCCATGGGCATACCCAAGCTTAGGCTCTTGCCACTCCTTGTTCCATAATCCATCAAAAGAATTCACCCAAAACTTGAAAACTTCACAACACAAACTCAACAGAAATCCCGTGAGCTCCGTTAGAGAAAGAAAACAAAAGACTACTTCAAGGTACTGTAATGAACTCATTCTTTATTTATATTGGTTTTAAACCTACTGTATTCCAACTTCTCTATGGATCATAAACTATTTTACTAGCTATAGATTCATCAAAATAAGCAAACAACACACGAAAAACAGAATCTGTCAAAAACAGAACAGTCTGTAGCAATCTGTAACTAACGCAAACTTCTGGAACTCTAAAAATTCTACCAAAATAGGAAGCCCTTGAAAATTTGTTTATTGATCAGAAGAAAAAAGAATCAACGCAAAAGCACGTTCCTGTGATTTATCATAACTAAATTTGTGCGTGCAAAGTTTCTATTTTTCAGCAGAATCAAATCAACTATCATCGTAGGTTATCCTATAGGTCCTACTTGGCACAAACACTAATTAAAACATAAAACCACATACAAACAGAAGGTAGATGGATTATTTATTCCTAAACAGAAGCAAAAAATAAATAAATATTGGGTTGCCTCCCAACAAGCGCCATCGTTTAACGCCCTTAGCTAGGCATAAAAGCAAGGATAGATTTAGGTATTGCCATCTTTGGTAGGCAATCCATAAGTGGCTATCATAATAGATTCATATGGTAATTTTATTATCTTTCTAGGGAAGTGTTCCATACCCTTCTTTAAGGGAAATCGGAATCTAATATTCCCTTCCTTCATATCAATAATTTCACCAATCATTCTAAGGAAAGGTCTACCAAGAATAATAGGACATGAGGGATTGCAATCTATATCAAGAACGATAAAATCTACGGGCACATAATTCCTATTTGCAACAATGAGAACATCATTAATTCTTCCCATAGGTTTTTTAATAGTGGAATCTGCAAGATGCAAGTTTAGAGAGCAATCATCGAAATCACGGAAATCTAGCAAATCACATAAAGTTTTGGGAATAGTAGAGACACTAGAACCCAAATCACATAAAGTATGAAACTCAAAGTCTTTAATTTTAATTTTAATAGTAGGTTCCCACTCATCATAGAGTTTTCTAGGGATAGAAACTTTCATCTCAAGTTTTTCTTCATAAGATTGCATTAAGGCATCAACAATGTGTTCGGTAAAAGCCTTATTTTGACTATAAGCATGAGGAGATTCTAGCACGGATTGCAACAAGGAAATACAACCAATCAAAGAGCAATTTTCATAATTAAATTCCTTGAGATCCAAAATAGTGGGTTTAGCAACATCACGGTTTCTATATATTTCAATCCCACTTTCATCAATTTCATCATCAAGATCTAGAAACTCCGAATTCTTAGAACGCCTTCTTGGTAAAGGAAGATAATCTTCAGATTCATCAAGATTCATATTGCAAAACAAAGATTTAATGGGGGAAACATCAATAACTTTTAGATCTTCATCTTGATTTTCATAGGGATTAGAAGAACACGCTTTAATAAAGGCATCTTTGGAAGCACGCATCCTAGCGGTTCTTTCCTTGCACTCATCAATGGAAATTCTCATGGCTTTGAGAGACTCATTGATATCATGCTTAGGAGGAATATATCTAAGCTTTAAAGAATCAATTTCAAGAGAAATTCTATCAACATTCCTAGCCAAATCATCAACTTTAAGCAATTTCTCTTCAAGCAAAGCATTAAAATTCTTTTGTCAATTCATAAACTCTTTAACACTACTCTCAAATTCAGAGGGCATCTTATTAAAATTTCCATAAGAGTTGTTGTAGGAATTTCCATAATTATTAGAAGGATTACTAGGATAAGGCCTAGAATTAAAATTCCCTCTATACGCGTTGTTACCAAAACTATTCCTACCAATAAAATTCACATCCATAGATTCATTATTATTCTCAAGCAAAGTAGATAAAGGCATATTATTGGGATAAGAAGAAACACTCTTAGCAAATAAATTCGTAAGTTCATCCATCTTTTCACTCAAAACATTGATTTCTTCTATAGCATGCACCTTTTTATTAGTAGATCTTTCAGTATGCCATTGAGAATAATTAACCATAATATTATCTAGGAGTTTAGTAGCATCTCCTAAAGTGATTTCCATAAAAGTGCCTCCCGCGGCCAAATCTAAAAGATTTCTAGAAGCAAAATTCAATCCAGCATAAATTTTTTGTATAATCATCCACAAGTTCAAACCATGAGTAGGACAATTACGTAGCATTAATTTCATTATCTCCCAAGCTTGTGCAACATGTTCATGATCAAGTTGCTTAAAATTCATAATATTGTTTCTAAGAGAGATAATCTTAGCGGGAGGAAAATATTTAGAGATAAAAGCATCTTTGCACTTGTTCCAAGAATCAATACTGTTTTTAGGCAAAGATGAAAACCACGCTTTAGCACGATCTCTAAGCAAAAAAGGAAATAGCTTCAATTTAACGACATCATTATAAACATCCTTTTTCTTTTGCATATCACATAAATCAACGAAGCTATTCAGATGAGTAGCGGCATCTTCACTAGGAAGGCCGGCGAATTGATCTTTCATAACAAGATTCAACAAAGCAGTATTGATTTCACAAGATTCAGTATTGGCAAGAGGAGCAATAGGAGTGCTAAGGAAATCATTATTATTGGTATTGGTGAAGTCACACAATTTGGTGGCATCTTGAGCCATCACGACAAGCAAGCAAACTAACACACGAGCAAACAAAAGGATGAGGAAAAGGCAACGGAAAGAGAGGAGGAGATTGGGAAAGAGAGGGAGAATAAAACGGCAAGGGTGAAGTGGGGGAGAGGAAAACGAGAGGCAAATGGCAAATAATGTAATGCGAGAGATAGGGATTGTGATGGGTACTTGGTATGTTGACTTTTGCGTAAGCCTCCTCGGCAACGGCGCTAGAAATCCTTCTTGCTACGTCTCGAGCTTGCGTTGGTTTTCCCCGAAGAGGAGAGGATGATGCAGCACAGTAGCGTAAGTATTTCCCTCAGTTTTTGAGAACCAAGGTATCAATCCAGTAGGAGGTCACGCGCAAGTCCCTCGTACCTGCACAAAACGATAGCTACTCGCAACCAACGCGATTAGGGGTTGTCAATCCCTTCACTATCACTTACGAGAGTGAGATCTGATAGAGATAATATTTTTGGTATTTTTGGTATAAAGATGCAAAGTAGAAAGTAAAGGCAAAGCAAGTAAATAAAGTGATGGAGATTAATATGATGAGAATAGACCCGGGGCCCTTAGGTTTCACTAGTGGCTTCTCTCAAGAGCATAAGTATTCTACGGTGGGTGAACAAATTACTGTTGAGCAATTGACAGAATTGAGCATAGTTATGAGGTTATCTAGGTATGGTCATGTATATAGGCATCACGTCCAAAACAAGTAGATCGAAACGATTCTGCATCTACTACTATTACTCCACTCATCGACCGCTATCCAGCATGCATCTAGAGTATTAAGTTAAACACAGAGTAACGCCGTAAGCAAGATGACATGATGTAGATGGATAAATTCATGCAATATGATAAATACCCCATCTTGTTATCCTCGATGGCAACAATACAATACATGCCTTGCAACTCTTTCTGTCACTGAGTAAGGACACCCCAAGATTGAACCCAAAGCCATGCACTTCTCCCATTGCAAGAACTACCAATCTAGTTGGCCAAACCAAACAGATAATTCGAAGAGACTTGCAAGATAACTCAATCATACATAAAAGAATTCAGAGAAGATTCAAATATTATTCATAGATAAGCTGGATCATAAACCAACAATTCATCGGTCTCAACAAACACACCGCAAAAAGAAGATTACATCGAATAGATCTCCACGAGAGAGGGGGAGAACATTGTATTGAGATCCAAAAAGAGAGAAGAAACCATCTAGCTACTAGCTATGGACCCGAAGGTCTGAAGTAAACTACTCACACTTCATCAGAGGGGCTATGGTGTTGATGTAGAAGCCCTCCGTGGTAGATGCCCCCTCCGGCAGAGCTCCGGAACAGGCCCCAAGATGGGATCTCGTGGATACAGAAGGTTGCGGCAGTGGAATTAGGTTTTTGGCTCTTGTTCTGGTCTATTGGGGGTACGTAGGTATATATAGGAGGAAGGAGTATGTCAGTGGAGCTTCGAGGGGCCCACGAGGCAGGGGGGCACGCCCAGGGGGAGGGCACGCCCTCCACCCTCGTGACCGCCTCGTGGCTCTCTTGACGGGGGGTCCAAGTCTCCTGGGTCTTATCTGATGAGAAAATCACGTTCCCGAAGGTTTCATTCTGTTTGGACTCCATTTGATATTCTGTTTCTTCGAAATACTGAAAAAGGAAAAAAACAACAATTTTAGGCTGGGCCTCCGGTTAATAGGTTAGTCCCAAAAATAATATAAATGTGGAAAATAAAGCCCAATATAGTCCAAAAACAATAGATAAAGTAGCATGGAGCAATCAAAAATTATAGATACGTTGGAGACGTATCAGGGAGCTGCAGCGCAAGCAGCTGAGAAAGATGATGAGACTGCGCTTGTTCAACACTTAAATCTTCCTCACTCTGAAAGGTAAACAAGCAGATAGATGACAGGTTTTGCACATAAAAGTATCAGTGCTGACAATTCATCACATTTCTTACTGACGAATAAAGTGACACAGTTTAAAATTGCATTAACACAATATGGTATTGTTCAGGTCAAGGCATGGCAGGAAATGACATTGTGAAGGAGTTGGCAGCTTCACGATACCACTGGATTACAGATCAAGAACTCATAAGTATCAATGGTTAGTGTGTTGTCAATATATCCCATTTCAGATTGGCAAATAAAGAGACGGTTTAAATAATACTCCCTCCGTCCAGAATTACTTGTCATCAAAATGGATGTGTCTAGAACTAAAATACATCTAGATACATCCATTTCAATGACAAGTATTTTCGGACGGAGGGAGTAGTAGAATGATATGACATTGTTCATAGTTAAGACATTGCAGAATATGACATTGTGCTGTAGTGGGTAGGTTCAACACACCACTGGATTACGGATGAAGAACAGAAGCATACATGCAGTGCAAAAGAAGATCACTTGCTCTGTATACTTTAATTTACATGGTATGAATAAGGAACTTGGTTGTACAACTGAAAACTTAAATTGAGAAAGGACAAACTTTTGTTTATGAACTACTCCCTCTATTCTAAAATAGATGACCCAACTTTATACTAACTTCAGTACAAAATTGGGTCATCTATTTTGGAACGGAGGGAGTACATAATAAACTTTAAACATGCAATTTGATGCAAACACCACAAATAAACAGCTGTTGCAGTCATGCCTAACCAAATATATACAACAAAGTTTGAAGGCTTGAGATGGACAAACTTACATTATTGGTGAAGACAGGCTATATAAAGGCCTTGTCCATGCTGATGGGGGGGGGGCAATTCAAGAATTTTACCACAGAATCTTCTTTATAAGCATTGCCTTTATTCTACATTTTGTTAAGAGTAAATATAGATGTGATAATATACGAAAAAATGGAGAATATTTAAGATAATATGAAGAGTGATGCTACATAACCAAGTAGCTATAAATGTAAGTGCAGCAATACAGGCAAAAGGTACAGCCAAGAGCAATGCACAGCTAAACTTCTTCAGTACCAACCTTATGATAAGAGTAAATATAGATCTGATGTGTAGAAAATGGAGGGCAAAGGAAAATAAGCTGCAGAGTGATGGTACATGAACAACTACCTGTCATTATAAGTACACTGATAAAAGACATCATGTACTTACAAAAACAATGCAGAGCTAAAAAAACATTGGCATTGGATACTGAAGAATTTGGAGCGAACAATTGATAAGCAAGCTATCATGCATACTGCTGTCACATAATGAACCAGGTATGTATGCAAGTACAGTGATACAGGACAACAGGTACTAACAAGAGCAAAGCAGCGGGCAACATATTTGCGATATCCTGTCGTTCTTTTCAAACCGGAATTCTTCTCCGAGCAGATTTCCTGCAAACAAGATCCGTAAGGCACATGCGGAAAAGTAGAAGTTCAAATTGTCATGTGATTTCATAGACAGTACCTCATCCTGGGAACGAGACCAATGCATAACAATGTTTTTCCATTCAATGTCTTCTAAATTTAGCACAGGAGACTTCACCGGAAATTCGTTTATAGATTTGCCACCAAAGTGTGATTTCCTCAGGTAACACCGATACTGCTGCAATGCTTCCTTGAAAAGCACAAGCAAGCTTTCCTCGTCATGACTATCCAGATTGACCCTCGCCTAGTTACAACAATGTAATGTAAATCATTGATGTGTTCAATCAGCAGAAAACAGGAAAATAATAACCATGAATAATAGCACTTACACGTAAGTTGGACAGGAAGATGTGAAAATGGTATTTGTCTTCACAATAATCTTCCCATGATGGGAATATATGCACGTAGTCCCTAACAACATTGAAAGCATTGTATTTTAAACTGGGAATAAATGGAATGGGGTTCCAATCTGCAGGAATTGGCCGTCTCTGCAGTTGGGATAGGTCTTCGGCCGGTGGACTTGCTGTACTTTTTGCTGGAGTGGGATTTTTCTGTGGTACAGCTGTTGCTATGGCAAATGAAATCGGTATACCTTTTGCTGGAGTGCAGGTCCTGTGTGGTGGGGCTAGTGGTGTGGCCAGTGAAGTATGGGTACAGTCTGCTGGAGTCGGTCCTATGTTTTGTGTCACAGCTCTGTCGAACATGGTAAAGAAGAGCAAGCAGATTTTGGATAATAAAATGTTGGTTTCATAGTGCCCACACATGATGAACCAGAGCGCATTAAGAATGCAACTCCCAGCTGTCTCTCGACCATTTCAGGCGGTTGGACGAAGATCCTACGCTCCTAACCCTACTTCTTCCTCGTCTGTGATTCTTCCCATACAGAACACCGCACGGGCCGCCGGCCGGACCACCGGCCGCCACCGCCTGTGTTCCTCCGCCACCCCCACCCCCCACCCACGTCAAGTTTTCTTCGTTTGGCGAGGCCCCACAACCACCCGAGCCCCTTGGATCGCACCAGCGAACTTCGGCGAGCTCTGAAAAATCGACTGACCCAATTTTGAAATTTAGTCTACTGTGATTTAACTAGTGTGGAATATAAAAGGGGAAACCATAAGCATTGGGAGTATAGTGTTGAGCGCGCCATGGCGAATCTGAAGGTGCAAACCGGACAAAGGAAACTTCGCAACCAAGACAAGAAATCAGAGTAAAGCAGTGGCGATCTATTTTCTTGCTGCGATAAATAAGTTGAGCAGATACGAAAGAGTACCGCCTCTGGTGCGGCGCCGTGTATGCATCTGGTGAGAATTTGACGGTGCTGCGGTAGCAATGGCTGTCAGCGGCGTGGAAGCAGATCTAGGAGGGTAGACGGTGGCGGCGGGGCGCGGTGGACGAGACGGTCGTAGGAGCGGCGCCGACAAGGTGGACGACGGCGGGGATGAAGCGAGAGGACGGGATGCAAGGATCCCGGTCCGAAGGCATGGATGAGAGAGGTCGATCTCTTGTAATGGACGGCGGTGTCGGGGTATCAGCTCCGGCATGGTGGAGGAGGACGGCGGTGGATGGGGTGGCGGACAGCGACGGACAGAGGAGGGTGGGGTGGAGAGGGTGTTTTGGCGCCCACGGAGTACGAATGGGGAAAAGGGAGGTAGAGAGGAAGGGGGGAACCATGTAGTCAGGGCGCGCTTGTCTCAAATGCGAGGAAATTTACAAACTTAGCCCCCGTTTCAAATTTCTACTACATCACAGCAACATTAGTCGGTTGGGGATAGGACGGTAATCTCGCATACACCAAATATTTGCCGACGAGAGTTTGTTTTTGGCGCCCACTGTGTATGAATATGAATCGGGGAGGGAGTCAATTTCGGCCAAGGGCACACTGTGTTTTGGCGCCCTCTGTGTATGAATCCGGGTGAGAGGCGGTTACGTCACGTTTGGGTGAAATTACAAACCTACCCCTATCGAAACCTATAGAAATCCAGCAGATAGGCTTTGCGCGGCAGGGATAGGCAGTAGTGATTTCCATCTCGCAGATTTTGGTTTCAGGCGGTTACTGCGACTTCCCCCGCTTCGTTCAAATTTTGCACAGTGCATGTTTTCCGTGCCAACTCAATTCGAATCCCGTTTGTATTCTACTATTTTTTTCGGGCGGGATCCATTTTCAATTGGAATTACATTCTATATACATAATTTTTTTACATATGTACTTTCAAAAGCACAACAAAGAATTCTGCTCCTTTATATGTATAATATGATTTACAAATACAACGATCTCGAAATCTTAAGGTTGAATTCGAAAAAATATAACCAACTTATGTTCTACTAAAATGTATGGATCAGTAATATCTACATATTAAATAACATAGATGTGCGTGAATTCATATGAGTATGCATGTTTGATAGATCAATTTTGGTTCAAGTATGGATTACATGTATCATCATCTCGAATTCAAATATTTGAATCCCTTTTTTGTTCACTCCTTTCACGCCCATCTCTCTCGCATGCATGCTCCTTCAGGTAGCCATCACTCTCTTTTCTCCACCTCACCCGTACGTTCACTTCATGTTTCTCCTATCCTCGCAAACATGGTCTCTCGACGTCTCCCTTGAGAAGTGTCACACTCTCCCTATCATTATACATTACACGATTTTCATTATCTCTCACATCTCTACTGTTCTCTGGTATCACTCGGTACCTAAGCTTTCTTTTTCACCGCCACACACACAGTCTCCACTCGTCTTTCACTTTGTCTTTCTCTCTATGGGATTCTCTCACACACCCTATATGTCCCTACATATGACTCATACCACTAAAATTACTCTCTCTCTCCTGTAGACATAACATTTGTTGCGGTCTCCTTTTCGTCTCCATCCCAGACTGACACCGATCAGACAACCCCGACTACCGTCTCCTCTCTCTCTCTCTCACAGACACACAGACACAACTCCCGCTTCCACCCCCCTTCCTGACTACCATCTCTCTCTCTCACACAAAACTCTCGCTTTCACACCCCGACTCGTATTTCTCTCACAAGCATTTATCGACTAGCTAGCCTCTAGATAGGTTTATACACCCGCACACTCATGCTTCCACCATCGCATACATGTCTCTCTCTCGCTCCTTGTATCTATGTAGCCTTTTCTTCTCTTCTTGAGACACGCCCTCTCGATCGTGCACACACACACTATCGCCTCATTTTAAGCTGATACCTATCACACACACACACACACACTACTTGTATCTTTGTCACACATGCACTCCGTCCTCCTCCACTCTCCCTCTCTCTCACACAAACATGGGCTTTTTGCAACAACTATCAAGATGCCATGCGTTGCACGGAACATCAAGATGCATTTGTATGAGTAGTTTATCTTGTGGGGGGAAAGGATGAACGAGGGAAGACCTTATTTGCAAATGTGGAGAGGGGTGTGGGTATCTTTTTGCAAAATTGCCATAGTTTCCTTCCTATCCGTCAGATATAGATTGGACGGCCTATATTGTAGGATGGCAGGCACACGATCATCACCGACAATGCTTTTTATAAGAGTAGGGATAAAAAATAGAGTTGGTGATGATGGTGGGCCTGCCATCCTGCAATGTAGGTCGCCCGATTTATATCTGACGGATAGGAAGGAAAATATGGCAATTTACCCACACTCTTCACCACATTTGCAGATAAGGCCTTCCCTCGTTCATCCTTTTCTCCCACGAGATTTTGATGTTCCGTGCAACGCACGGGCATCTTGCTAGTAAGAGTAGAAATTAGACATATACCACTTCTCGAATCTTGAAACCAACAACATGCCTCCCTTATCTCATCAAAACCGCCAAAGGAATATATTTTGAGTGAAACATAACATATTTTTAGTGATATACGTATTTCAAAACTAGACTTTTTTCCTATCAAATCGGTGAATATGTATTAATCTACTTTGATCGTGTGGCAACGCATTGGCACATTGCTAGTAGTTATTATAATTTTTTGGACACCAGACAAACGGTGGAGTACATATATGAAGAGAAGAGGCGCATGCACGCAGTCGGCCTCTCCCTGTCTCGCACACATGAGTGTTATGTAAAGGCGACGTTAACAAATAAACCCTAAAACCCTAGGTGCATGATTGCTGCATTCGCGGGTACCGGGGACGTGGTGGAGCACCTTTGTAGGAGTTGATGGTCGGGACCACAGGTGAACGACTTGGAGCGTGGTGGCTCGCCAGTTGCCACAGACCGAGTAGCCACGTTTAAAATATCGTTTTTTTCGCGGGATTAAGAGTTCCGATTTTAAATGGCACGTTATAAGTAGTAAGTAGTTTTTAGAACGATTTGTATGGAGCGAAAATGGAATTCATAGTACTATGTACCTCCTTGGCGTATGGTTGTATGGGTTTATGTTACGAGATGTTGAACTTGGTAGTTCTAGGGAAAATACTATGTGAGGGAGTCCTGGACTAGGGGGTGTCCGGATAGCCGAACTATCATCTTTGGCCGGACTCCAAGACTATGAAGATACAAGATTGAAGACTTCGTCCCGTGTCCGGATGGGACTTTCCTTGGCATGGAAGGCAAGCTTGGCGATACGGATATGTAGATCTCCTACCATTGTAACCGACTCTGTGTAACCCTAGCCCTCTCCGATGTCTATGTAAACCGGAGGGTTTTAGTCCGTAGGACGAACAACAAACATACCATAGGCTAGCTTCTAGGGTTTAGCCTCCTTGATCTCGTGGTAGATCTACTCTTGTACTACCCATATCATCAATATTAATCAAGCAGGAGTAGGGTTTTACCTCCACCGAGAGGGCCCGAACCTGGGTAAAAACATCGTGTCCCTTGTCTCCTATTACCATCCGCCTAGACGCACAGTTCGGGACCCCCTACCCGAGATCCGCCGGTTTTGACACCGACATTGGTGCTTTCATTGAGAGTTCCTCTATGTCGTCACCTATAGGCTCGATGGATCCTTCGATCATCAACGACGACGCGGTCCGGGGTGAGACTTTTCTCCCCGGACAGATCTTTGTATTCGGCGGCTTTGCACTGCCGGCCAATTCGCTTGGCCATCTGGAGCAGATCGAAAGCTACGCCCCTAGCCATCAGGTCAGATTTGGAAGTTTGAACTATACGGCTAACATCCGTGGAGACTTGATCTTCGACGGATTCGAGCCACTGCTGGGCGTGCCGCACTGTCACGATGGACATGATTTAGCTCTGCTGCCGGACAGTGCCCTGGAGGCCGCACAAGAGTCCGCTCCGACCCTTAGCTCGGAACCGACTGCGCCGATCGAGGATGGGTGGCTGGACACCGCCTCGGGGGCTGCTACCTCTACGGCGATAGAGCCGAATACCAACCCTGTCCCTTGTGAAGCTCGTGAATCCAAGGTGCCGGACTCCTCTCCGGACCCCGAACCTTCCGTGCCCCTGCCAATCAAATCTGATTGGGCGCGGATCATGGAGTTCACCACTGCGGACATCTTTCAGCACTCGCCTTTCAGCGACATCTTAAATTCGCTAAAGTGTCTCTCTTTATCAGGAGAGCCCTGGCCGGATTATGGTCAGGACGGTTGGGATGCGGACGACGAAGAAATTCAAAGCCCACCCACCACCCACTTCGTAGCCACTGTTGATGACTTAACCGACATGCTAGACTTCGACTCCGAAGACATCGACGGTATGGACGACGATGCCGGAGACGACCAAGAACCAGCGCCTACAGGGCACTGGAAGGCCAGCTCGTCATACGACATATACATGGTGGACATCCCAAAGGATGGGAATGGCGATGGAACAACGGAGGATGACCCCTCCAAGAAACAGCCTAAGCGCCGGCGTCAGCGGCGCCGCTCTAAATCCCGCCACAGCAAAAATGGAGATTCCAGCACTGGAGAACATAATACCCCGGACAATGCCGAAGACAACCCCCTCTAGCAAGATTCAACACAGGAGGAGGGAGAAGCCAGCCCTTGTGAGAGAGCAGTAGACAGAGAGGTAGAGGACGATAACTATATGCCTCCCTCCGGAGACGAGGCAAGCCTCGACAACGACGAATTTGTCATGCCTGAGGATCCCATCGAACAAGAGCGTTTCAAACGCAGGCTTATGGCCACGACAAGCAGCCTCAAGAAAAAGCAGCAACAGCTTAGAGCTGACCAAGATTTGCTAGCCGACAGATGGACTGAAGTCCTTGCGGCCGAAGAGTATGAACTCGAACGCCCCTCCAAAAGCTACCCCAAACGCAAGCTGCTACCCCGATTAAAGGAGGAAGCACATAAACCTACATCACCAGCGCATAATACGACCGACCGGCCACCTCGTGGCCGCGACAGAGAGGCCTCTAGGCCCTCCGCTAAAGCCATACCCCGGCGTCGCTCGAAAAGTAAAAAGCCACGGGGGAATGCGCCGGACTTACAAGACATATTGGAGGATAAGGCAAGACAAACAAGATCGACCTACGGATCGCGTGGGCGCCCCACGATACGTGACGACAACCGTCACACCAGATACAGCAATTCCGGCCGGGCCGAACACAGTAGACAAAGCTCGTTTGAGCTTTGTCGCGATATAGCCCAATACAGAGGCGCCGCACACCCACTATGCTTCACACACAAGGTAATGGATCATCAAATCCCCGAGGGTTTCAAACCCATAAACATTGAATCATACGACGGCACAACAGATCCTGCGGTTTGGATTGAGGACTATCTCCTTCACATCCACATGGCCCGCGGTGACGATCTACATGCCATCAAATACCTCCCACTCAAGCTTAAAGGACCAACTCGGCATTGGCTCAACATCTTGCCAGCAGAATCAATGGGGTGTTGGGAAGACCTGGAAGCCGCATTCCTTGATAACTTCCAGGGCACATATGTGCGCCCACCAGACGCTGATGACCTAAGCCACATAATTCAGCAGCCAGATGAATCGGCCAGACAATTCTGGACATGGTTCTTAACTAAGAAAAATCAAATCGTCGACTGTCCGGATGCAGAGGCCCTTGTAGCCTTCAAACATAACATACGCGACGAGTGGCTAGCCCGGCACCTAGGACAGGAAAAGCCGAAATCCATGGCAGCCCTCACATCACTCATGACCCGCTTCTGCGCGGGAGAGGACAGCTGGCTAGCTCGCAGTAACAACCTGACCAAAAACTCTGGTAGTTCGGATACCAAGGACAACAATGGCAGGTCACGTCGCAATAAGCACAAGCGCCGCATTAACGGCGATAATACTGAAGATACGGCAGTCAACGCCGGATTCAGAGGCTCTAAACCCGGTCAGCGAAAAAAGCCATTCAAAAGAAATACTCCGGGCCCGTCCAATTTGGACCGAATACTCGATCGCTTGTGCCAGATACACGGCACCCCCGAAAAGCCAGCCAATCACACCAACAGGGATTGTTGGGTGTTCAAGCAGGCAGGCAAGTTGATTGCCGAAAATAATGACAAGGGGCTGCATAGCAATGACGAGGAGGAGACCCGGCCGCCGAACAATAGAGGACAAAAAGGTTTCCCCCTACAAGTGCGGATGGTGAACATGATATACGCAACCCACATACCCAAAAGGGAGCGGAAGCGTGCACTTAGGGACGTATATGCGATGGAGCCAGTCGCCCCAAAGTTCAATCCGTGGTCCTCATGCCCGATCACTTTTAATCGAAGGGACCACCCCACTAGCATCCGCCATGGCGGATTCGCCGCATTGGTTCTAGACCCAATCGTTGACGGATTTCACCTCCCTAGAGTCGTGATGGACGGCGGCAGCAGCCTGAACCTGCTTTATCAGGATACAGTGTGCAAGATGGGCATAGACCCGTCAAGGATTAAACCCACAAAAACGACCTTTAAAGGCGTCATACCAGGTGTCGAGGCCAATTGTACAGGCTCAGTTACACTCGAAGTGGTCTTTGGATCCCCGGATAACTTTCGAAGCGAGGATCTAATCTTCGACATAGTCCCGTTCCGCAGCGGCTATCATGCACTGCTCGGACGAACCGCATTTGCAAAATTCAATGCGGTGCCGCACTACACATACCTCAAACTCAAGATGCCAGGCCCTCGAGGAGTCATTACGGTCAATGGAAACACCGAACACTCTCTCCGAACGGAGGAGCATACAGCGGCTCTCGCGGCGGAAATACAAAGCATCCTATTAAGGCAATTCTCGAGTCCGGCTATTAAGCGGCCGGACACAGTCAAGCGCGCCCGGAGTAACCTACAACAAGACCACCTGGCACGTTCCGAGCACGCGTAGCAATGCGGCCCCAACCCCAGCCCTCGCGAAACCGCGAGACCAATACCACGCGTACATAACTACGCTCTGGAGATACCATGGGCTCAGGGGCAGGGGCACGACCACGGCATGCCCAGAGTGCGGCTCAACCACACTAGGGGCTCCCAATCATGTCATTCTTCTTTTTCTTTCTTCTTACTCACAGGACTCCATTTTCCAGAAGCCCTGTCCGGTAGTAGACTTGCCGAATTGACGATGCAACAACTAGGGAAGCAGAAAAGCTACGTCGAGTATACAGGTGGTCTCCATTACGAGCATTATACCTGTTTTACATACCATTCCGCAGCCTACCCCTGGAGGGGGACATGTTAAATAGTCCCATCCCTTGCTTATCGCACTATTTGTATCGTCCTGCTTTCATTGCAGTATTTTTTGAATAAACAATGCACCGCTTTTTGCCTATCATTGCATTCCTTTTTTTATCTATATATGTTCACTTATGACATGTTGCACCCGTACGCTTTGGTACGGCCAAATACACCAGGGGCTTAAATTCCCCAGGATATGGTGTGATAAGTCCGAACACTTTCATAAGTGCGGCACCCCGAACTTATAGCATTATATGCATCGGCTCTGAATCATGTCGGGTCAATAGTTGGGTTTGCCCGGCTCCCATGTTTTGGTACCTTACGTTCCGTTATATCGGCTAAGGTAGCACTGGGAGAACCACTGCGATTGTGCCCCAGTTGAGCTGGGTTGAGCACCTCAGTGGAGAAAGCTAAAACTGACCGTCATGATGGAGCGAGAGCCGGTCGCTGTTCGAGAGGTTTTTTCGAGTCCCTAAAGACTTATGCCGCTTAGAGCGAGGAGCCGGCTTTGTCTGGCCCCAGGCGTGGATAGCGCCCCGAATTCGGCCTTCCGAACACTAGGGGCTTCGCCGAAATTTAAAATTATAGAATTCTATGGCTAAGTGGGAGTGTTCAAGCATTATAAGTCCGGTTGCCTTGTTCGTTGTGTTGAGAACCTCCCTCTAAGGACCCACAAATGGGAAAAGGAGCGCTCAAGTTTATCCCGAACACCCCAGCACTCGCGGCATGGGGGCTGAAGCCAACGACTTGCCATCTCTCAAATTTGATAAACGACCACATAGAAGGTAATATTTTAAATTAACAAGCGTTGCTTAGCGCCTATGAACAAGATTTCAGCGCACAGGATAACAAAATGCAAGTCTACTAAAAAATTACATCTTTGGAGCATTCACCTGCTATAAGGCGGGCACCCTTCAGGACACCCTTGTAGTACATCTCGGGCGTGCGATACTCCTTGCCCGGCAGTGGCGCGTCCGTCACAAGCTTCTCGGCGTCCATCTTGCCCCAGTGCACTTTAGCGCGGGCAAGGGCCCGACGGGCACCTTCAATGCAGACGGAGTGCTTGATGACTTCAACCCATGGACAAGCGTCCACCAGCCGCTGCACCAGACCGAAGTAGCTCCCAGGTATGGCTTCTTCGGGCCACAGCCGAACTATGAGGCCCTTCATGGCCTGTTCGGCCACCTTGTGGAGCTCGACCAGCTGCTTGAGCTGGTCGCTCAGGGGCACCGGATGTCCGGCCTCAGCATACTGAGACCAGAATACCTTCTCCGTCGAGCTCCCTTCCTCGGCCCGGTAGAATGTGGCAGCATCGGACACACTACGGGGCAGATCTGCGAATGCTCCTGGAGAGCTCCGAATCCGTGTAAGTAACAGATAATTCACTTTTAGATGCTTGCTTTGCATGAAGAATGCCTTACCCGCCGCTATCTTTTTTATCTCCTCAATCTCCTAGAGGGCCCTCTGGGCTTCGGCCTTAGCGGCTTTGGCACTCTCAAGAGCCGAGGCAAGCTCGGACTCTCGAGTCTTTGAGTCACGCTCGAAACTCCCGTGTTTTTCCACGAAAGCCTGGAGCTCTTGCCGCACCTCTGCCACCCGCGCCTCCTGCTTCTCCCGCTCGGTGCGTTCCGCGGCCGCATTGCGTTCGGCCTCGGACACTGCGTCCTTCAGGGTCGCCACCTCGTTCGTGGCCCCTGCAATACTCACGTTATCCCTGTCATTTTTTGCAACCAAATCCTTTTCTATAAGGTATTACTTTAATAAGGTATTACTTACCTTCCTTGTCCTCGAGCTGCTTCTTGGCACAGCCGAGCTCGTTCTCGGACCACTTGAGGCTCTGCTTCAAGGCATTGACCTCCGCCGTCAGTGTGGTAGAGGTCAGCAGTGCAGCCTGCATTCCCATATGAACATATTTGTGTTAGACTCCTGCATATATCTTTTTTAGATCCTCAATTCGGCTTTTCTTTCCGAACACCAAACTGAGCATCAGGGGCTACTGTCTATGCGGTACTATTTTTACATATCTTAATCACATACCTCAAAGCCTGTTAGAAGGCTGGTGCAGGCTTCAGTCAGCCCGCTCTTGGCGGACTGAACCTTCTGAATCACCGCACTCATGACAGTGCGGTGCTCCTCGTCCATGGAAGCGCCGTTGAGCGCCTCCAGCAAATTATCCGGTGCCTCCGGTTGGACGGAGGTCGCCGGCGTCGCAGTCTCACCCTTCCTACGAAGGGGCCGCCCGCCGGACTCCGGAACCACTAAAGGTTCCGGTGCGGAGTCCGGGCAAAAGTTCGGGAGGCTGCCCTGCGGCACCTCCCGGGGCTCCTCCTCCTGGCTGGGCCCCTTCTGGGACCCCACCTCAGCGTCGTCTGCATCGCGGGGGAGGAGGCGGTCGGAAGTGAAGCGCTATTCACATCCAACGAGCCCAAGGAGCTGCTTGACGAAGCGGGGAGACCGTCCTTGGGCGGGCTACATGGTGGTATTCGGCGTTAGAAGACACTATGCGATGAAAGAAAAATCATGAGTTATTCTGGAATCCGGACACTTACGATCTCGCCAGGGGCTTGACCCTTGAGGGCCACTCCTCTTCGCCGTCGTCGGCGTTGGTGGAATAGTCCGGAGGAAGGGTCCTTCCCTTCTTGGACCCTTCGGCCTCCTCCGTTGGGGAAGCCTTCCTTTTCTTCTCTCCCCCCGCTGGGGGAGAGGCCTCATTCTTCTCCTCCTCATCTTCGCGGGAGGAGTCTGCCTCAGAGTCATCGGACGATGAATCCGATAACACCTAGCGCCGGGAACTCCTCCGAGTCCCCGTGGCCTTCTTCTTGGCCTTCTTCTCTGGCACCACGTAAGGCGCCGGAGCCAGCAGTCCCATTAATCGGGCATCCGCTGGGTCTTCTGGCAGGGGATCCGGACAGTTAACCTGCCCGGACGTCTTCTGCCAGGCCTGTTAAAGGTAATGGGAGTTTAGATCCTGCATAGAGTCAAACTATGAAAAACAAGTGTCCCGTAAAGGGTAGAATAGCTTACCTCGCCAGCTGGACGCTGCGAGCTGAATCCGCGATCTTCGGTAGCGGATGCGGGAGCCTCGGCACCCTTGAACAGCACCTTCCATGCATCTTTCATATGTAGTGTCAACGAGCCTGCTTAAGGTTTGGTGCTGTGCCAGATCAAACTCCCACAAATTAAAAGCCCGCTCCTGGCACGGGAGGATCCGGCGGACGAGCATGACCTGGACTACGTTGACAAGCTTGAGCTTCTTGTTCACCAAAGTTTGAATGCAGGATTGGAGTCCGGTCAGCTCCTCCAAATCACCCCACTATAGGCCCTTCTCTTTCCAGGATGTGAGCCGTGTGGGGATGCCAGATCTGAATTCGGGGGCCGCCGCCCATTCAGGGTCACGCGACTCGGTGATATAGAACCACCCCGATTGCCACCCCTTTATGGTCTCCACAAAGGAGCCCTCGAGCCATAGGACGTTGGGCATCTTGCCCACCATGGCACCTCCGCACTCCGCTTGGCGCCCGCCCACTACCTTCGGCTTGACATTGAAGGTCTTCAGCCATAAGCCGAAGTGGGGCTGGATGCAGAGGAAGGCCTCGCACACGACGATGAACACCGAGATGTTGAGGATGAAATTCGAGGCCAGATCGTGGAAATCTAGGCCATAGTAGAACATGAGCCCCCTGACAAATGGATGAAGTGGAAAACCTAGTCCGCGGAGGAAATGGGTGAGGAACACCACCCTCTCATGGGGACCAGGGGTGGGGATGAGCTGCCCCTCGTTGGGGAGCCGATGCGCGATGTCGCCGGATAAGTATCTAGCCTTCCGTAGCTTTTTGATGTGCCGCTCCGTGACGGAGGAGGCCATCCACTTGCCTCCCGCCCCGGACATGACTGGGGAAGGTTGAGGCGAGATGTGCGGGCTTGGGCATTGGAGCTCGAGTGCGCGGAAATTGATAAGCAAAGGAGGAAGAAGGCGTAGGTAAAAAGGTGGATCCTTACCCCCCCTATATATAGGCAGACGAAACTATCCGTCCCCGCCAGCCTGGTAAAACTCGCTTATCTCCCAAGCGCCGTAATCAATGGCACGGTTGGGTTACCCATGCCCGTATTGATGAGAATCCCGGAATAAGGGGACACGATCTCTGCTTTGACAAGACGTGCCAAGGAAACCGCTTCGCTAAACGCGCTGAGGTGGAATAATAAAAACAATTCGAATAAAGGCTTGGCCGTGGTGTGACGTCATGCCACGAAATGCGTCAGCAGGTTGAACTTGTGTAAATATTATTCTCTCTATGGTGGCATGTGGAACTTATTTTGCAGAGCCGGACACTATCCTGGTGTTCAAAATCTTCTATGAATTATTCGGAGGAGGAACCCGCCTTGCAATGCCGAAGACAATATGCGCGCCGGACTCATCGTCAGCCTGGTTCAGGGGCTACTGAGGGAGTCCTAGACTAGGGGGTGTCCGGATAGCCGAACTATCATCGTCGGCCGGACTCCAAGACTATGAAGATACAAGATTGAAGACTTCGTCCCGTGTCCGGATGGGACTTTCCTTGGCGTGGAAGGCAAGCTTGGCGATACGGATATGTAGATCTCCTACCATTGTAACCGACTCTGTGTAACCCTAGCCCTCTCCGGTGTCTATATAAACCGGAGGGTTTTAGTCCGTAGGACGAACAACAATCATACCATATGCTAGCTTCTAGGGTTTAGCCTCCTTGATCTCGTGGTAGATCTACTCTTGTACTACCCATATCATCAATATTAATCAAGAAAGAGTAGGGTTTTACCTCCACCGAGAGGGCCCGAACCTGGGTAAAAACATCGTGTCCCTTGTCTCCTGTTACCATCCGCCTAGACGCACAGTTCGGGACCCCCTACCCGAGATCCGCCGGTTTTGACACTGACACTATGGTTTAGATTTAGATGCTGGTTTTCAGTAATCGGAAGGGGAAACCCTTCTTTGATTAAAAAAACTACTACCTCCATTATGGTTTACTAGTCCCCATCGTACTTTGGGTCAAAGTTTGTCCACGAATTTTACTTGTAAAATGTGAATGGAAAACGAGAATTTGTTATACCCAAACAAAAAAGGACTGGAGGGAGTGATTGCTCTGACACGGACGCGACCTCTCATAGCGCAGGCATTGAACCGGCGCGCCGGCCAAGAGGGCCGCACTCGCTGCAGGCCCGGCTGAGCACGCCTCCTCGCCGCGTGCAACCAGCTTAAGACTGCCCCACCTGCCGTCATTGAATCCGCGCGTGTGCCGGCAACACGTCCTTCCGCGAGCCGGCAGGCATTTTAGAACACAAAAAATGACTAAAATACAATTAATTTATGCATGGTCTTGACTTGTTGTGCTCGCACTGGTAGAAGGAACTAGTAGAGGTTTTTCTTTATTTATAACTCTCCTCACATTTTTGTTGGCTTTGAAGTGAATCATGGTTGTGGACATTATGTATGAATGTGCAGATATCTATGAACATGAGTTTGATGTGGAAGTTGGACTTGGAATGTCGGGCTTGCGCGTGAACTATACCATGTCCAATGCTTCATCTATTATTGTTTGGAAAGTAATTGTTGTTATTACATGACCCAAAAAAAACATTTTCTGCCACATCAGTAGATGCACAGACATCACAACAGGCATGCTGACTGGATAAACATTTGAACCTAGCTATTATGAAGGAAATTTTGTATTGACAACAGTTTTAGATAGCAGGAGACGCCTAGCCTGCTCTGCCTCTGCTTGCTTATTTTTGGCTTCTTCCATCTCTTCTTTGGCTTGGGTGAAGAGAGCATCTGATTGCTCTTTTCGCTTCTTCAGGAACTCAGGTACATTCTCAAGGGCTGCTGCACACTTTCTTTCAGCCTTTACTAATGCCACGAGGACACGAACAACTGACGACTCCACCTGGCTTGTGTGTAATCCAGCATCATCTGGGAATTTGCACCTTGTGTCTAATCCAGCATCATTAGGGAACTGGCACCTTGTGTGTAATCCAGCCTCATTTTGGAAACATGATCTCGAGGTTGACCATACTTCCCTCCTCGCAGGAACTGCATCCTGACATGAAGTTACTTCTTTTTTAGATCAATACTCAGAGAAACCTAGATCCATTTAGTAGAATCCAGATAAACAGAACTCGGAGAAGTGAATTCAAAAGGAAAAGAAATATAAAAACAGACTACACGGTGAGAACACCCACTTCCTACATCAAGTTAAAAACGAAAGCATTAGGACGATTAAGAATCTTCTTATTACACATCGAAGAACACCACGCATAAGAGAAACAGAAACTACACCATATACACATCGAAGAACACGAGGCTAAATGAAGGTAATTGAAAGGGTGTTACTTACCAAAGCTCGTTTTACAGGTTCGGTGCAGCTCCTCTTTAACTTGCCACGCTCCATGAAGATGTCCCGAATATCCCGTGTTTGGTCTTCATTGCTCCTCTGCATGTTCACACTCGTGGTTTCAAAATCTCAACATGGCAAGAAAAATACTACTAGTAATACTCGCGCATCTTGTGGGCAACATTAAAGCACTCATATGCCATGTTAGAGCATCTCCAATAGAATCGCAACGCGCGGCGCTTTAAAAAAGCGTTTACAGTGCTGAGATCGAGAAGTAGATAATAGAGAGTAGAGGATAGTTATCAACATAGATAGATACAAAAAAGATAATTCAACTACTCCTCGTCGTTCGACTGCTCCTCGGTGATGTCCTCTTCCGATGTCTAACTGTAGGCTTGAAGATACCGATCATCGTCAGATTCCCAGGGCGACGATGCTCCTAGCCTCATGTTGAATTGAGCGTCCGCTTTTCGCCTATGCTTGTCCTCGCGATAGGCGGCTCGCTCCGCCCTCCTCTTATCCCTCTCCGCCCTCCTTTGCGCGTAGAACTCGCGCTCATTGATGATGTCTTGCGGGAAGTGTTGGCGCCACAGCGCAATGGCTTCCTCGTCCATCTTGGCGATGCCGAGACGGTGCTCCCGCCTCCGGTTGTCGCGACGATCCTCGTCGGTGCTAAACCGCGGCAGAGGCGCGAGCTCCTGCGCCCGCTCCCGCGTCGGCACGTTGGGGAAGTTCAATGTTCTATGAGGCCACCGGAGGCGCCACGCCGCGGCGTCGTATGCGTGGGCGGCCTCGGTGGCGGTGTCGAAATTGCCGAGGCCGAGGTGCATCCTGCGGAACCGGATCTCGGCGGAGAAGCAACCGGAGGGGCACGCGCGGACGCCGCGGTATCCCCAAGTTTCCCAGCGACGCGGCGGCATGGTGGCGCGGCGGCGGCGAGGCGAAAAAGAGCGGGGAGAGAGAGCGGTGGCGAGGCACAAAGCAGTGGCAAGGCACAGAGCGGTGGGAGGGCATTGGATTTTATAAAGCGCGCCGGACGCCGCGCGCCAAAACTAGCGCACGCCCGACCGCTTTTTCCCGCGCGCGCGCGATCCTTTCCCGACGTCTCTGCTATCTCTACTCTCTTCTCTACGGTTATATTTATTTTATATTTAATACTTAATATTTATCTCTACTTCCTTTACTGTCTACTTTTTTCTCTCTACTTTTTTTTTGCAATATAGGCCGTCCGATTTATATCTGACAGATAGGAAGGAAACAAATGGGAATTTTGCAAAAAGATACCCATACCCCTCTCCAGATTTGCAAATAAGGCCTTCCCTCGTTCATCCTTTTCTCCCACAAGATAAACTACTAATACAAATGCATCTTGATGCGTGCAACGCATGGGCATCTTGCTAGTTATAAATACCTTTCCATCATTTGCCACACTGCTGGTTGCAGATGAAAAACCTACCCAAGCATAGCGCGATACAGGAGCAACGCACAATTACAAGCTGATATTCTATTGGACAATGGAGGCTATAACCAATTACTTTTACGGGAACAATAGCACCCAGGAAAATTGAAGGGTAGGTATGAACAAAATTGGAACTACACATGTACTGCTAAGTGATTCAATACACACATTACCAATCGAGGAGGAGAACGATGGTCGCGGCGGCCTCTGTGAGTCATGGTCGGCAACGGGAGTCAGTTCATTGTCCATGACGGTGGTACTTCTGCGCTTGGTGCCGGCTTCCGGGAAGCAGATCCGAGACCGTGGAAGATGATGCCGGGGAAGAGGATCCATGTACGACGACGACGGTGGACCGGCTCCAGTGCGTCGTATGAGGTCGTCAATGAGGCAGATGCGCTGCGGTGGACGAGTGTGCTGATGTAAAGGGGAGGAGCACAAAGGCTGCGGTGCCGTGGAGAAGTCTATTTTGCAGTGGGGATAGAAAATGGGGAGTATTCAGGTGTACTACTCTGGGTGCCGGGGTGGGGCTGGCTGGGTAGGGTGAACCTGAAGTTATGAAAACAGCCCCCTACCAAGCGTCGTACATAGGCCTGTTCCAAAGGCTATGATGGTAACTTCCCACTGCTCGAATCAGGGTCACGGGAGATTTTCCCGCCGACCTCAAAATTTTATGACACTGGACTCCCCATGTGGCGTGTTGAGTGATTTGGCTAAGCAACTAGCGAGTAGTAGTAGTAAACTCTGCATATTAGGTTTGACCGAAGTCAAACTTCCTAAAGTTTGACCAAGTTTATATAAAAATATAAACATTTACCATAACAAATATGTATGATGTGGAAGTACATTCAATAATGAATCTAATGGTATTTATTTGTTATTGTATATGTTAATATTTTTTGTTATAAGCTTTCTGAGAATGTACAAAACTTGACTTTGACCAATGCTAATACGTGGACTTAAATAAAAACGGAGGGAGTACACATTTGTTTTCTTAGTTTGTAGTGAACTAATCATTTGTTGAAATTGTGAAATAAATATATTAGGCTATTGACTTCGAATGTAATGGTCTATACAATTCAATAGTTACAATCATTGTCGAATCCCAAGATGTATACAAGGTCTATAGTACTTCACAACATGCTCAAACTCACATAATCCTAGTCAAATGAGAATCTAAATGCATTTCATAGTTATTACTTTGTAGGATGCAACAAAAACAACCAAAACTCTACATCAGCCATTATAGAAGCAACATTTTGACATATCCCATTGTGTGAATGAAACGTGCAAAGAGAGCTTTTGAAGATGGAGCAGATAGGGCGGGAAAGATTGTATGTATGTGGACGAGAGAGTAGGAGACAAACCTAATGAGACACACACAGACACACATAGAGAGAGAGAGAGAGAGAGGAAGAAGTTAGGTCTGTGAGAAAGATGGAGACATGTAATATACGTGATTCTGTATACGTGGAAGGAGAAGAGACAACATGTTTGATGAGAGAGCTGGAAAAACATGGACGAGAGGGGATGGATCTCATGGGTTGAGGGATTGACAATTTTGTGCGGGGGAGAGAGGGATTGGTAATTTTGTGCAAGAGAGAGAGAGGGTGGGGGAGGAGTCAGTCAGCCGTCGTCACATCACCCTGCTTCCAAATGACCCCGCATTCTCTAGCGCGGTGTGGTCGCCGTCTTCGATCTGCTCGATGCCCTCTTTGAAGATTGAGGTGTTGTGCATGTTGGGGTGCAAAGAAGCACAAGCGAGAGTGGTCGCCGTATAACCTTGGATGGGGATGAATTGTGTGCTCGGGGGAGTGTGTGTGTGTGTGTGTGTGTGTGTTGTGTTGTGTTGCATGCGTGCGTGTGTGTGTGTGCGTGCGTGCGTGCATGTGTGTGTGCGTGCGTGCGTGCGTGCGTGTGCGTGCATGCGCGTGTGTGTGTGTGTGTGTCGGATATTGAGCGAAAACAAACCTAAGGAGAAAAATGGGTATTCACGAAGAGATTGCGCGGGCCCTTAGGTGGGCAGGGGCCGAGTGAGGGTGTCAAAATGTGCGCGTTGATGCATATGTTGCATGCGATCGTCCGAGGGACGGACGAATCGAGAGAGATGGTTGTTGTGTTACGGATGCTCCTCTCTCTCCCTCCCTCTCTCTCTCTCTCTCACACACACACACACGCAAGTGAACTAGAAGACCGTTCTCTCATGTATACACAATGTATCGGCATCTGTCTATGTCTCACTCATGCATGATCGTTTGCACATTCACACCTCTCTATGTCTGTATCACACGCACACCGTCTCCACATTGCCCTTCCGCCACAACACACATATGGACACATACACATGTTCTCTCTCAGTCACACACACAAAATAAGTATTAGAAAAACTAGGGTGCACCTAAAACGTCCAAATCAAATAAACACAAACTAGAGCTAAATTCAAATATATGGAAATATTGCAGCGTCAAGAACTTTCCCAGGAAAAAAAAGTTGAGTAATATTCGAGGATTGTTTTCACACACACACAAAAAGGTTCGGTGGATGTCCTTCGAGCGCGACATGGTGACGCACCGTTAGATCGACCACGCGGCCGCGGTTCACGCACTTGCACAGGATTCCGTATCGTGGCTGTGGTACTAACTTCAAAAAAAAGCGCTACCTAAGTCTAATGTTTACGCGTACTAGTACGGTTTTCTTTTAAGTTTGACCAACCTCATATAAATCTAAAGTAAGCTCCCATACGCGCACTCATCAATATGCCGCCGCCACCATTGCGCATGCCGGCGCCCGCCTGCTCCGGCCAAGAATTTCTCGCCCATCACCACCGTGTCGCCGCCATCCCTATGCCATGAAGCCGAAGGCTCGCCCGCTCACGTCATCTGCAGTCCCTCCTCGCCATGCCGCCGCGCTACCAAGCACGCGAGCAGCTGGTGGAGCCGCGTCTATGCACGCAGCATACGAAGAGGAGGACGAGCGCGTGCTCCAGCACGCCGGTGAGGAGGAACTAGCGTGTCATTGTCGTCTCCACCCGCGCGGAGGAGGCGCGCATGGTGGCTGTCGCGGCGGAAGCCGGTCATGCGCGCGTCGAGCCCGCAAACCGGGTGCGAACGTGGAATCTACCTTCGAGACCTTGAATGCCACGTGGATCCTGCAATCTGAGGGAGCAATTTGGGTCAGTCGACTCATGTGAGCCGTTTGATGCAACATGGATGGCTAGAAGGGCTTCTTCCACCTCTTCTGCCGTCTTCTTCCTTTGCTCCGTCGAACTTCTTTCACAAATTGACTGACCCAAATTATACTACTAGTACGAACGTATTAAGTACAGTGGGAACACGAAGGTACGAGCAGTAGTACCAACTGCAAGAAGAACAGTAGTAAGACATAGTACTAGTACTACTCTACGTACTAAACAGTTCAAATAACGAGAAAGAACATAAACATAGTTCTGCTGGGGCCTCAGCACAACACACCCTTGAAAATAAACTAAGCAACTAGTCAGCTTGACACTGCAGTAGAACCAGCATGAGCGACGGCACTGCCACCTACTCGGAGTCCGAGTCCACGTCCTCGACTTCGTCCTCGTCCCTCTTCCTCTTCCTCTTCCTCTTCGCCGACGCTTCTTTGCTTGAACCGGACACTGGGCTCTTCTTCTTCATCCAACCCATGTAGATATTTAAACAAAGGTAGCCATCCATTGCTGTGTACATGATGTGATCTTCATCTAATGTCTTCGACTCCCATGCATGATGAAACTCGTGATGAGGTTTCTTCAGTTTAGCGTACGAAGGATCAATCATGGCTGCTGCCAGGGTCAGCATTGAAGGTTGAGAGGAGGACACCAGGCTTGCCTTCTGGAGATCGAAGGGCTAGCCTACAACGAGACCTATCCGACGCAGGACTTCTTTGTCGTTCTTAAAGCCTAAAGTAACGAATTTCACTCTTTTGTCCTTGAGGAAGTTCTTAAAATCCTGGCACTCAACATCGGCATGGCATATGTGGTAGACCAAGCAAACGTTATGTACACAAACTTGGATCACGGCAGGCTTCTTCCTCTCTTCGTCCTTTAGATCCTTCTCTCGTCCCACGACTGTGGTGTACTCAACATCTAGCCCAGCGACCCACTCATCCGTTGAACTGTTGAACATGCGTAGGAAGCGAGCAAGCCATGCTTTCACCGTCGCGGATCCACGTGTGTAGATGACAATGAACTAATCGCCGGTGATGGCTCTAACCTGGTACTCAGCGGCGACCATGGAGATTTGGGAGGCCATGGATTTTGGAGAGGGTTAGGAGACGTTGAACTGTTGTACCCCGCAAAAACTGGGAGCGAACTAATGTGAAAGGACGGGACGACTGGGAGCGAACTGTTGTGAGGTAGAAGACAGGGACGAGTAGGGCGTGCAAACGGCATGGGATTGCTGGCTTGCCCGGTGGATAAATGGCTGCAAGCCCCCAAAGAGTTCTTGAGAACTATGCGGGACCCACTAGATGTCATGTCTACTAGACCCATATCGTAGGCCTGACGGTATAGCTTCTGCCTATTCGCACGCCATGCCGGCACGTGGATGTAACTTCACTTAATTCCGTCAACCGTCGCGCCCTTTGAGACTTCGATCGGCTAAAAATGAGCAATTTTTTTTGGCCTACTCCGCATGCATGATACTCCCTCTGGTCCTTTTTACTCCCATCAACCGTTTGCAAAGTGTTTGACCAAATATATACTTTTTTTAAACACCACCTTATATTAATTAACCAGCCACACCAGTACACTCATTCGATACAATATTCACCACATAGGGCGGTATGTTATTTACAAGAATACAATCTAATCTATTGTCAAAGCTATACTTAGCGATTAAGTGTGCCACCTTATTGGCCGAACGGCTAATCTTTGACAATTGAAGATTGTTGATCAACTTCGAGATGCTCAACGCTTTCATCTTCAGGTCACGCATAGCAGACCTGTCATAGTCCCCCGATGCAAGAGACGCTACCACAATAGTGCAATCAGTCTCTAAAGTTACAAGATTATGAAGAGAAATACCTATGTAGAGACCGGCAATGCAAGCCCTAAGCTCCGCTTCCTCCACGCTTTGACAGCCATCAATGAAATCCCACGACCAAATTTATACTAAAAATATCAATATCTACAATACTGATTATAATGAGTATAAAAACTACATTTTATAATGAGTGTAAAAATATTGATTTGACATTGTGAATGTTGATACTCCCTTCGTCTAGGTGAGTAAGTCATCTTAGGCTCTGCACCGTGACCAAGGAGGAGGGAAAAACGAGAGACATTAATGTTTATTTGCTAATTAAATAGTATTGCATGCAATGGACTAACCACTGCATGTCATGTTTGATAGTCTCAGGTGATTAAAAGCATGCACACCCTCATATCTTATTGGTTGATATGTCAAGAAACAAGAAACGAGGTAGAAGTTAATGCACCGCGCCTATGTGTTTTGGGATTATTTGGTTTTCGTAAGATGACTTACACACCTAGCTATTAGAGTACCACTACCTCCCTTCTAGTTTAAAGGGCTTGACTCAAAAATTTCACCTACTCTTAGCAAGATAGTAGAGGCGGTGGAATAGTTTTTGAAGTTTGCAAAAGTACTCAACTAATGATGTCGTTCTTCACAAAAAAATGTGTTTACCAATGCATGCATGGACACTAGTTAGTCTAACCCCCCTCTCTTCTTTAATTCTTTGCCACATCAGCATGTTTGCTATTCCCGTGTACCAGCTAAGATACCACCATGATGGCCAGCCTTAATCATCACATGCAATAATTTAGTGCACCTTGAAATATGAACATGTGTGGGGCGTGTATGTTTTTAATGACTTGAGACTATACCTAGCCCGGCATGCAAGGTGACTTATTATGCACTGTTCCCCATACTTGCAGGAAGCCCGTTCATCTCCAAATATTTTCCTCTCCATGTGTGGAAACAATATGCCTGCCAAACTCTCCTTCTCCCTCCGGCAGTCCCACCACTCCACCCCGTGTGAAAAAATCTTCATGCATGACTCTCCTCCCCCCACGCTCGTCCAATCCGTTGTGACCAGCAATATTTCCACCCCTTCGCTCCCCCGTAATTTACTCCAACAAATATGCCCACGTAGCTTTTACTTAACTTCAGGTGCATTGGGTCACTGACATACGGGCCCAGCAGTGTACTGGCCCACATGTCAGTGACGCAACTGGACCTGCAGTTAAGTCAGTGCAACTCAGTCCATATCTTACGTAGGTGTGCCATTGCTCGCTATAAATACTGCGCCTCCCACGACATCGCTATCTTCTCCCCCTCACGTTCACGTTCATCGCTATCTCCTTCCCCTCCCTCTCACGTCGACCACCATGACATCTCCCCTCCCAAGCCCAAGGAGCCCCTCGCTCCACCACGCGGACGGTCACGCGTCGCCTTTCCGTTCCTCGCCGCCACTAGTCGAGGAGGACGCGTCGGTGTTCCGCCCCTCGCTGCTACGCGATACGTCACCGTTCCGTTCCTCACCGCCACTAGTCGAGGAGGACGCGTCGGCGTTCCGCTCCTCGCCGCGACGCTACGCGTCGCCGTTCCGTTCCTCGCCGCCACTAGTCGAGGAGGACGCGTCAGCGTTCCGCTCCTCGCCGCGACGCGTCGAGGTGGACGCGTCGGCGTTCTCAGTCTCGCCGGCACGCGCGTCGGAGGACGCGTTGGCTCCTTGCTACCGGGAGAACGTCGCGCCGCCCGCTGAGCCCCCCCAGCCTTGAGGAGCTTTGGAAAGAAATGGATGTCGCCTTGTGGGAGGCTTTGCCTCCAGCAGAGCACGCCAAAATAGAGGCGGAGAAGAAGGCCGAGGAAAAGAAGCACACCGCGCAACAAGCTTTCTGGGAGATCTATGTCGCGTCCGAGAGAGTCAAGCAATTGGTTCTTTGGCAGAAGGCTCGTGCGAGGGCCGTGAGGGTGGCAGAGGACGCCCGTGCTGATGCCCTGAGTGCAGTCGGGCCCAAGCGCCTCATCTACGCTTGGCGGTACATGGACCGGGTGCACGCATCCAGCCAGGAGGAGTACCTGTTGGCGCCGGATCACCACACTAGTGAGATCGCGCTCGCCCGCCGGCAAGCCACCAATCATCACCTCGCAAGTTGCGAGGCTGAGGAAGAGGCGTTGTGTCGGCGCGCTGGGAAACGACCGCGCACCAGGGCACTCGTGGCGTGCCGCAAGCGCTCCTGCGAGCGATGTGGCTTTTAGGAGGAGTATAATTTTTGTTTCGTAAGGCGATCTCATTAGTTTTGGGACGCAAGTGATAAATCCCGAACGTTCAGGAATTTTTAGCATCCTTAATTAAGTATGTAAAAGGGAAAGTTTGGAAATGTTTTGTATGATTAGTTATTTTGCAAGTACGTGCATATAGCACATACTTTACTATATACTATCGGACTACACGTCTCTCTCGATATATGCTTGCAGACTGTGCTACTCCCTCCGTCCAGGTCAATAAGTCATCTTTGGTTGTGCATGGTGACCAAGAAGGAGGGAAGAGTTGTACACCTAGACGGAGGGAGTACTACTATTACTTATGTACGTGCAAATGCACGTTTGAACATTACGATGCGGTTTTTGTAAAAGTGGACAAACAACACTAGTCATGCTTGTGAAACGATTCAATGCAAAACAAATGCAAAAATGCTCGTTTGATTGTTTACTTTTAGCTTCCTTCTCTGTGCTCTTATTTCTCTGTGCACCGTCACAAAGGAGGAGGAGAAAACGAGAAACGTTAATGTTTATTTGCTAATTAATAGTATTGCATGCAATGAACTAACCACTGCATGTCGTGTTTGATATCTCAAGTCACTAAAAGCATGCACACTCTTTATCTCTTATTGGTTGATATGTCAAGAAACAAGAAACGAGGTAGAAGTTAATGCACCGCACCTAAGTGTTTTCGGATTATTTGGTTTTCGTAAGATGACTTACACACCTAGATGCAACGCGCCTAAGTGTTTTGAGTAACATTTTATCAGTTAAATCTTTGGTCAAAATTTAGCACAAATTACAATAGTGAGGAATAAACCAGGACAGAGTAGTAGTTTAGAAGCCCAAATAAATGAGTGAGGTGCCTTATTGTTACTCTCCACTTTGACTAATCTTGTGGTAAAAGCTGGGGAAGCCGCCAAAAGAACTGGCCCTAGGAGTAGTAGCTATGGATCGAGCATGGGAGATGAACCGGAGAAAGTAAATGAAGAGAGATGAAATGCAAAAAAGACGGAGGGATGTGATGGTTGCTTGTCTGTTTATTTTACCAGGCCATTTATTACTGGGAGTGGTTGGGTTTTGTGATATGACGGCTTTACTGCCGCGCCACGAGCGGGGTGAGAGGTGAGACTCCCGTGCAGCGCCGCCATCTGCACTTGTACTACATCGGTCGTGGTTTATTAGTCCCCCATTGAATTTGACTGAAGATTTAACTGACAAAATGTTAGTGCATGTCAACAAAAACTATATCGTTGGATTCGTATTTGAACATAGTTTTGAATGATATAATTTTAGGTGACATGCATCAGTATTTATCGTACTATATATAATGTTAGTTCAATTTTTGGTCGTACTAATCTATAGTAGTAAGGTGCTCGTGCGTTGCACCAAAGAGTGAAATGCATTGATCGGGGAGTTGTTTATTTTGACAAAGGATGTGGGGGTCATCTCATGTGTAACGGGTATTGATAGGTTTCTTCGGATTTTATCTCATCTCTAGAGCTCACAAACATCTGGGTGAAATAGATAAAAAGGTATCTTTTGCAAACAAAAGCGTTCAACTGTTCAACCTGCATCCAAAACTTGTGAAGAAATAACACTTATTGTGCTTTGCAAGAAATGATCTTTAAGAATTAGTTTTTGAGTATCGATTGTTATACATGTTGGCTACAGATGACATGGCACTTTCTTATAGTCAATAGTTGGCTAGACTATTAAGTAATATTAACCATGCCCTTATACACCTAGACAGAGGGATTAAATCAGGATGACTTGCAAGGGGGCAGAGGAGATGTAAGAAATGGTTCATCGTAAGTCTTTCACCAGTACTGTAGTAAAAATTCATACATGGAAGATTCTAGACTAAACCATAAACGGATACACTTTTATTCATGCGCGATACTCCAATAGAGAAAGATCCTGCATGGAAGTCTCCACATGCTTAGACAACGGATTACATTGAGCGAAGACTAATGATCAACATTTAACTTGATAATGCGTATGTTTTTTAGAAGAACAGGGAGGCTCCTCCCCGGTTCCATTATCAAATGAAACCCAAAGTGTCTTACATTAGCTCACTGAGAGGAGCAGGTCAAAGGAAGGACTGCGGCGAAAGCCACTCAAGTTTAACGACAAGCTTACAGAATCAAAAGCGGTAAAGACACGCGCCATAAGCGCCCACACACACACACTACATGTTTTCTAAGTGCACTTGATAATGCGTATGTCCAGGTGAACCTCCTTGGAGTCCCCGTGCACCGAGTCGGCGGGTAAAGGATAGAACGGATGCCATGGGTTTCCAAGTCCACATTGGCGGGATAGTCCCAGCTCCTCAGATTCCAAGTCTATCCGATGAGGCCGGTTTCGCCGCCCACGTGACCCGGAGGGGTAGTAACATTGACCTTGCACCCGTACACCTGCCTCGCGTCAGTTTCAGCGTCAGCGGCGATGCCCCTGACGCACACTACAAAGACGGGGCGGCGGCCAACGTGGGCCTCGCCGGTGCCCATGATCAAGAGGAAGACGCTGCCGTCCTCCTCCGAGACTAGCAGGCGGCGGTGATCCTCCAGTGACTCCGGCATGGTGAACCGGTAGCACGTGTCGTACTTGATGTTCTCCGCCAAGGGCCAGCAGTGACCGCTGCACGCATCTGTGAGGTGATGCACCATGTCTGCCGGCGAGCCACAAAACGGCATCGGGCACTCATAGCAGTGGACGAAGGGCTCCTTGGAGGCATCGACCAGGCCGTCCATGAAACGGGAGTGGCTATAGGGGATGTTGCGCTAGTTGAATATGTGAGCAAGTTACTACGAGATTTAATCCGAATAAGCACAAATAAATCATGATGGCTATAACAGAGATGAAACTAATCATGTGGACTAGCATAGTAGTAGGATACATAGTAGAAACATGAATTCTACCACGATTTCAAACAGGAAGGACAGAAACACATACGGTGCAACGGGAGCAGCACCGTTGGCATTGAGGTTCTCGCCCATGTCGTTGAGGAAGAGGTTGCCGATGTTGGGGAAGAAGTCGCCGTCGGTGAAGTCGTGGCTACCAGCAGTCGCGAGAGTGCACTCCCTAGATTTCAACAGCGCCCGTCGAATGGAGCGCAGGAGGGAGTGGCTGTAGGGGGGACGTTGCGGCTGCTGAATGGAGCGCAGGAGTAGCACACGAAGCAGTAGATGGTGTCCTTACTAGTACTCCCTAGTCTCTATCTATCTATATCTATATATATATCTACTCTTATAGAAAACCGAGTTGGTGATGATGGTGTGCCGTGCAATGCACGGGCATCTTGCTATTTTTTTGCATATAACTCCAAACACCACATAGACACGGTCTTTGAGCACGGTTCATAGTCGTTCCACGATCGGGCATCGAAGTTTGTAACTATTTTAGATTAGAATATACTACTTCTCTGGTGCTAGTAGTAGAGCAGAGTCCTACTCTACTACTCTACTCTAGCAAGCTAGGGCATACTACTGTAGTAGGTACTGTAGGGAGTACCAGTACTGTGATCACTCAAGCAAGTTGTCTGGCATCGATATGACCCTACGCTGCTGGTATGTGTCTCGTAAGTCAAGCGGCATGCTGTAGTCATCATCACCTGTCCACTTCCCGCAGCACATATTCGCTTCTCCATCTTTGTCCGCCCATAATCTCGTCCAAGCTTCCATCCCCGCTAAGGCGCCTCCCCCCTCATCCGAAACCCAAGCACTAACAATGGCAGAACCGATCAGCGTCCGTCGAAAGATTGGATGGAATTCGCTCCCCACAGAGGTAATCAAGCTCATTGTTTCGCGTGTGGACAATCTCAGTACCATGCCGCTCGCCGCGTGCTCGTCGGGGCTGTACCGTTTACTCAAAGCCCCTATGTCGGAGATTTTTAAGCCAGCTCCTTGCTTGCTGATGCTGCCTGGTCTTCAGAAACAGCGTGTCACGCGGCATAATGATCATAGGGTGGCGAGCATCAACCCCCTTCACTGTGATCCGATCCCCGTCAGCCTCAGCTACATTAACGGTATGTACTGGGTCGGCATGAGCACATCTTGGATGGTGCTCGTCCATGGTCGCGGCAGCTAGATGCTCGTGGAGGTCTACACCCGGCGATTGACCCCCCTTCCTTCGATTAACACTGCACTGCTTTGGCACCGCGGCCCAGAATACTCGGAATCTTATAGTAGCCAACATGATACCAAGTTTGATTTGCTCAAGGTTGTAATCTGCCAAGTGCCCACAAGATCTGGGAATTATAAAGATTTCAGGCTAATTGTGTTCTTCAACCGCGGTCCCACCTATCTGACAGGTCACTGCGGTAAGTGGATAAATCTGCACGTCCATCGCAGGATCATACATCCTCCATGGTTCTCTGATGCCATTGAACACAAGGGCTTCATTTACGCTGTCAACTCCTTCTATGGCTGGACGTATTGCTGGCCTACTCCAGTCATCGCTACAAACGGCTGTTACAGCAGTATGTTACTTTCCTATGATATTATGATGGCTTGCTTATATTACTGTCAACATTTACTGAAAAAATATTCATGCTCATAACATGCTGTTCTTAACATTGACTAAATCAAGAGCCCTTTTTTATTTGACTCCAACTTGATATGATGTTGTAGGCCGCTTGGTGTCCCTACCCTTCCTAATCCCAGAACCTTTCAAAGAAAAGCGGCATGGCATTTGCAGGTGGTTCCTGGCTCGATCAGACGACGGTGAAAGATTGATGATCGTTCGCACGTACTGGACGTGTTGTTTCGCGGAATACAATCACAGTCACTGCAAGGTCTTTGAGCAGGATCCCAGCTTCTCTGGGCCTTCAAGAATTTTTTACTGGAGGCTGGTAAGTAGCCTTGGCACACGCTCTCTATTTGTCGGACTGAATTATCCGATTAACCAGGAGATAACCGACGGCAAGGATCATGATGGCAGCGCGGTTTCGTTCATCAGGCAAAGCTGTGTGTACACAGCGTACCATGCATCTCTGCATGCACCATACCCTGATATGTGCCGCCACGCTCTGCAGCCCAAAGTAGGAGAGTGGGTCGCAAGTATCAGACTTCGACCTGCTGGTTGGAGTTTCCCCCATCAGGCACCCATCTGGTTCAAGCCGTCAGCCAATCTCCACAGCTTAATAAATAGTAACGTCTAACTGAGCCAGTTAGTTAGATGCGTACACTTGGTGTAGTAGGATCTTTATTTAGTTTGATGCATACACTTGTTCTTTTTTGGTAGCCTTTTTGTAATGATGGCTGATGTTTGGTTTGGAACAGAGAGCTGCGTCTTCACTCTTCTGGCCTGCTTACTGCTTCTGTTGCACCCCCAGCCCTGGTTGTTGCTGCTGCTGTTTTCAATGTACAATCAGTAGTATATTTCGTCTGTTGGTTGAATATAAATGTGTTGTTAGAACGACAAACACAATGTTTTGGAAGTCGTTGCATGGTTCGATCCTTTAGTGCCCCGTACCGTACATAGCTCATACTATTTTTCGTACGGAACACATTTTCCACTTGTTGATAACATGCAGCCCACTGATGAAGGCCCAATAGAGAAGCCCACAATTAACTGGAAGGGACGCTCTCACATGAATCCGGTCCAGGTACATGCTCATGGTCCCCTAAACATAAATAAGTAAATAAATAAATAAAGCTAAATGCTCATGCACCAGTTCTTTGGGAAAATAGGTAGCCCAGTATTTCTTTTTGAAGAATATCCAAGCTAGGCCTATTTGTTTTCTCTGAATTACTGGGCTACAAATCTTTCCAGACGAGCAAATGGGATATTAGTTTTTTTTATTTTGTTCTTCACTGATATCTTATACGTATTTCTTATTTTTAAATTTGTTTTAGTATGGCTATTAATTTTTGGATTAAGAATATTTCGTTCCCCAGCAAAAATTTCCCACATATTTAGTTAATTTTTTGACCGTGGTACTTACCATAAAATGGCCCGCAATTCTAAAAATGGAAAACGGGCTACAATAAATTCCATATGAATTAGAAAATGAGTAAAAATTATAAAAATAATAGCAAATGGGCTGTACACGCCATAGATTTCGATGATGACTTGTTTACACAAGGCTTTGTTAGTGAACACACGATTCTAGCCACCGTGCTTCTTCAATCTCTGATCTTCCTGCTCCAGCCGCCTAAACTAGCGCCGGCAGGACTACCTGCTCCCTCCTCTTGTGGCCCGCTGTGATGCCGCGCAGGCTTCCCCGGCCCACCCTACTCCCTCCGCTGGCCTGGCCGCATGCAATCAACTGCCTCCTTATTACGCAAAAAAACAGATTCCTCCCACTGACATCTGGGGCGCACCGGTTGGGAGGCTGACCTGTGGGGCTACTACGTTGACGTGTACACAGGGCTTGTCAACTTAGTCAACAAACAATTCTAGCAGCAGTAACCGTTGGATTTGAATCGAACGGTCCTGCTGCTTCTTTAATCGCTGCTCTTCTTGCAACGGCCGCCCAAACCAGTGCCGGGGAGACCGCCTGCTCCTGCCTCTAGTGGCCGGCTGTGCTGCCGTTGAGGCCTCATCGCCCCCTACTACTCCCACCGCTAGCCAGGCCCTACGGCGACGGCAGCCTCACACCGCAGCCGAACCAGTGAACCCTGGTACTCCTCTCCGCGTGGGCATCCATTGCCGCGTCTTCCCCGGCTCCGCGTCGTCCCCTTCCAAGGCCTCGCCGTCATCCACCGCCTTGCTGCTCTCGGCGCGGCATGGTTAATGTGGTCAACGACATTCCATCGGGAGAGTACTGTACGTGTAGAGGCTGACAGCTGGGTCAACGGCCACAGCCCAGTTTTTTGTGATTTGCCAAGTAAGTCGCTTTGTTAGGCCTGTTGGGCTGCAAATCTTTCAAGACGAGGAGAGATTTCATTTGGCTGGCCGAGAAAATGGCCCATCGGTAATGAGAAATGGGCTGTACATTTTTAAAACACATCAAACCGGCAGTTAGTTTCAAAAATCTTTTTTTTCATTTCAAGATTTTAAATTACATTAATTTTTATGCATGGAGAATTTGTTGGATTTTATATTAATATACATTTATTTTTAAAATCAGTTTGAATGTGAGTCGAAATTTCAGGATTAAAAACAGTTCGGACCGCACCGAAATATGCAAAATTTCGCATAAGTTTTTAACCGTGGCCACAATATGGGTTGTAATGCTAACAAAAAGAATATGGGCTCCAAAAAAACCTTAAGAATTAGCAAATGGGATGTAAGTTATTAAAAATAATGGCAGATGGGCTGTATGCTGCTTTCTACAGATTTGAGGCTTTCCTAAAAAAAGGTTGACGCACAAGCAGTGACTGTTGGATGGCCATCCAACGGCCATCGTGCTTCTTCAATCTCTGCTCTTCCTGCTCTAGCCGCTCAAACAAGCGCCGGCAGGACTGCCTGCTCCCTCATCCCCGCGGCCGGCTCTGACAGCTCGGACCCACCAGCTATATCTTCGCACGCAAGGAAGTGCCTCCTTATTGCACACAAAAAAATGAATACTCCCCCTGTTAGCTGGGACCCAGTATAGTGGCAGGATGACTTGTGGGCCTACTAAGTTGACGGGGACGGAGGGCTTTGTCAACTTAGTCAATATGCACGATTCTAGCTCCAGTGACCATACGATATCCATCCAACGGCCGTAGTGCTTCTTCAACCTCTAGTCTTCTTGCTCCAGCCGCCCAAACCAACGCCGGTTGTGCCTCGTGCTCCTGCCTCCCGTGGCCGGCTGCGATGCAGCGGAGGCCTCACCGCCCCTACTACTCCCACCGCTGGCCAAGCCATCCCTCTACTCACCCACACCCCCTGTTATTCTGCGGCGACGACAGCCTCACACCGTAGCGAACCAGTGAACCCTCGTATTCCTCTACGCGTGGGCATCCACTGCCGCGTCTTCCCCGGCTCCGCGTCATCCCCTTCCTAGGCCTCGCCGTCGTCCACTGCCCTGGTGCTCTCGGCGCGGTGTGGTCAACGTGGTCAAGGAACGGCTTCCATCAGACGTGGACTGTACTAGAGAGGCTGACAGCTGGGTCCAAGGCCGCAGCAAGGAAGTGCCTCCTTATTACGAGCAAAATAATTTTTCCTCCACCTGACAGCGGGGACCCACCGGACAGGCCACCATATTTCACGAAAAAAAAATTCCCCCCTGACTGCTGGGACCCACCAGATACACGTTCGCACGCAAGGAAGTGCGTCCGGGCAAAAAAAATGATTCACCCCCCTGACTGCTGGGACCCACTAGCTACATCTTCAAACGCAAGGAAGTGCGTCCGGGAAAAAATACGATTCACCCCCCTGACTGCTGGGACCCACCAGCTACATCTTCGCAGGCAAGGAAGTGCCTGACAGTCGGGACCCACCTGTTCGAAGCATACGTAGCGTTGTCATTCTGGTCGCGAACATGTACGTACATACTGGTCGATGTAGAGGCGCGCACGTGTCGTAGATGTAGAGGCGCGCACGTGTCGTAGTAGAGGCGCGCACATAGCATGTACACGTACGTACAGCGGCGAGGGTGCAAGAAAGAAAATACGGCCATGTACGTACATACGGGCAGGGTCTCTAACGCCTATCGCGCATACGTACATGGCTGGGTCGAAACGGAGAAACAGCGTCGTCGTCGTGTTCATGGGGAGCCAACCGGCTGGGTCGGAACGGAATGCGTGGTCGTGTTCATCGGGAGGGCTTGGACGGAACAGGCGATGGAAACGAGGCCTGGCGTACCGCACAACGGAGGAAACGGCCTTGTGTTCGACCGGCCACATTCGAAACGGGGTCCTGTTGATCGGGAGGGGCCTGGCGTACCGCAAAACGGAGGAAACGGACCTCCTACGGTCGAAACGGGGGTCCTGTTGATCGGCAGGGGTGTGGAGTACCGCAAAACGGAGGAAACGGACCTCCTACGGTCGAAACGGGGGTCCTGTTCATCGGGAGGGGTGTGGCGTACCGCAAAACGGACAAAACAGACTTGTATTGGAGCACTACGGTCGAAACATGGGGGGAGGGGTGTGGCGTACTGCAAAACGGGACTCCGCGGGATACTGTTCATCTCCACCGTCGACCTCCTCAGCCTCCACGGGCTACTGTCGACCTCCTCCAGCCTCCATGGGCTCCTGTTCATCCAGCCTCCACCGCGCGCTACTCCACCGGCTACTGTTCAACCACCCCTCCACAGGCACCCCTCCACCGTCTATTCATCCAGCCCTCCACACCACGGGGTCCTGTTCAACCACCCCTCCACGGCCACCCCTCCACCGTCTACTATTCATCCAGCCCTCCACACCACGGGTTCCT
>NC_041383.1:222833561-222845607 GCF_002162155.2 Triticum dicoccoides
GTAGCATCGATCAGCTTTAGTTATCAGCAGTAGCGAAGGAATCGCTCCATCGGGTTCAGTTAACAGCCATCAATCGATCGCTCGGGTTCAGTAATGCGTAGCCTGTAGTGCAATCGCTCGGGTTCAGTTAGAGCCCAACGCCTCGCTTGGCTTCAGTTAGAGCCAACGCCTCGCACACATGCGCGTACGTACGAGAGAAACGCGCATCGGTCTCCCATCGTAACCGGCAACTCCCTGAAATTTTCCTCCCCCTCGCTTCTACCACGGTTTTTTCCGTCATGGACGGCCCAAAGAATGTCATGCAGCTGCGTCTCCGGCCCGCCCAGGACGAAAAGCCCATTTTCTGTCATGATTTTTTGTCATAGAAGTAGGAGCCCACCACATCTATGATGATACCGGGTTTTGTCACAATTATCGTCATAGAAGTGTCATATGTATGACAGAAAAAAAATTCGTTCGGCCCAAAATGTCATGGATTTGTCTTTTTTTGTAGTGCACCAGGAAAGTGGGGAGGCGCAAAAGCTTTTACCGCCTCTATAAAGAGATAAGGTCTCTTCCTTTTTACCCACGCCTTCTCCTTCCGCTAGTCCATTCCCCTCTGCTCGAGTCCTAGCGCCAAGCACTCTTCTTCTCCACCGAAGAGAGGTCCTCCAAAGATGTCCGGATCTGGAGCAGGAGGCAAATGGATGGCCTCTACCATCCGGGAGAGGGATATCAAAAAGCTCCGAGAGGTCGGGTATCTGGCCAAGAAAATCGGCCACCGTCTTCCACCGGCGGGACAGATCGTCCCCACTCCGGAGCCCCACGAGAGGGTCGTGTTTCTCCCTCATTTTGTCCGCGGGCTCGGGTTTCCCCTTCACCCATTCGGTCGCGGCATCATGTATTATTACGGGATTGATTTTCATGATCTGTCCCCCAATTCTTTCCTTAACATCTCGACATTCATCATCGTGTGTGAGGCTTTTGTCCGTATTTCGCCTCACTTCGGCTTATGGCTGAAAATCTTCAACGTGAAGCCCAAGGCGGTGAATGGCGAGCACGCCGAATGCGGCGGCGCCATAGTGAGCAAGATGCCCAAGGTCGTATGGCCGACGGGCGCCTTCAATGATTCCGTCAAGGAGTGGCAGCAGCAGTGGTTCTATATCACCGAACCGCATGGTAAAAAGTGGGCCACTGCTCCCAAATTCAGATCCGGAGCTCCACTTTGGCTCACGTCCTGGCCCGAGAAGGGCCTGAACTGGTCCTCATCCGACGAGCTGTCAGTGCTCCAAACACGCGTCCAAAGTGTGGTCGACAAGGACGTCAAACTTGTCAATGTAGTCCAGGTGATTTAGTTTGCCTGGTTCTCCCTTGCCAGCGTCGAGCCTGTAATTTGTGGGAATATGACCCAGCCGAGCACCAGACCCTACGGGAGCTCTATGGCTCCTCCCACAAGGACATCTGGAAGGTGCTTTTCAAGTCCGGCAAACCATGGTCGGGCTCCGCCGAGGACCGCGGGTATCAACTATCCCGCTCTGCAAGTCCGGTAAGTCATTGTTGTGCTCTGTCCATCCGTGTTTTAGCCGGCATATCCCGAGGGAGACGCACTTATCACGCTTTCTACAATAATCCCAGGAATGGATGAAAAAGGCAGAGCGGATACACTGTCCGGACCCACTGCCGGAGGAACCGGCCGGACCTCTTCTGACAAAGATGCTGGTCCCAGCGCCTTACGAAGCGCCGAAGAAAGAGTCCTCCAAGAAGGTCAAGAAGACCCGGAGTGTCCTCCGTCGTCGCGATGCTTCGGACACAAAATCCAAAGACTCCAGCGACCATCCCTCCTCCGAAGATGAAGAGGAGGAGGAAGAAGACGAGTCCCCCGCAGGGGGAGGGAAGAAAAGGATGGCTTCCTCATCCCTGGAGGCTGAATCACCAAAGAGGGGGAAGGCTCCCTCCCCGAGGCGTCCACCACGGCTGCTGATAGCAGCCCGGAGTGGGATCCCAGGGCCCAGCCCCTGGTAAAGACGTGAGTATATGAAACCCGCCCACACCTATGTTCCCGGGGTCATTAGGATGTAGTAATTTAACTGTCGCCATACTTTGTGCAGCCCGGCGAGGTCCTACACCGGACAGTCCTCATCGGAGGATTCGCTAAGCTCAGATGCCCTGGAGAGCGAGACGCCTCCAGAGGCCCCTTCCCCAAAGCCTTGGCGTGACACCGAGGTGTTGCCTCAGCAGGACACGGACCAGGGAGGGCATATCTCTGGGGCCGGATACACGGGAGCAGCGGCTCCCATGCGTGTCGACGACGGGGGCGATCTTAGGTTCGGACCACAGCCGGACATGATCCTGGAGACCTTTAAAGCTCCAGGATCGGGCAAGAAGCCACCTTTGACAGAGGGAGGTTTGCCCACTCCGCCAGCAACCTCTGTCCCAGTAGAGTTGCCGGGCGGCCTATCGACAGCGCTAAGGAGTGCGTCCATCATCGATGAACATCATGCCCTCATGGGCGTGGTGATTGAAAAGATTCAGTCTGCTGAGAACGGACTGAATGAATCCCACCTTAGCCTTATGAAAGGCTTTGAGGTATGTTTTTTAGAAACCTTTGGGAGATTGTCATAGTATGAGTACTAGCCCCTGATGCACTGTCCGGCGAAATAGAGAGAAAGCCGGACAGGGGATCAAATCTTCCGCTTTGCAGGAGACTCAGTTAATGATGTGTATCCCTTTGTTTGAAAACAGGCGTCTGCAAAGACGACCGCCGCTCATAATACAGAGGTGTCCGGGCTAAAGCAGAGTGTGGAACAGGCCGAAGAGGAACTTGGCCGCGTGAAGCAGCAGTTGGAGGACAAGAAAGGTACGTTGAAACCTTTTGCTAAGTTGAGCACGAATTAGAAGTTGTGCCTGATGAACAGATTTGTATTGTATGCTCTAGGAGTGAGTGCCAAAATTGAGGCACTAAAGAAGGCCGTGGCCGAAGCCAACGAGAAGGCCGCCACCGAGCAATCTCTTCGTGAGAAGCACGAGGCCAGGGTCATTGAAGCTGAGCAAGATCTCCAGGAGGCCGTGAAGAAAAACAAGACCTTGGAGCAGAGTCTATCAAGGAAAGAATCCGAACTTGCCCAAGCTCTCCAAGCCACAAATGATGCTCGGGAAGAAGCCCTAGGTGCTCTGAAGGACATTCAGGAGGCACGGAAGGTTGCGGCTGGTAAGGCCTTTTGTACTCAAGGCCATTTTTACGTAGTAATGGGAGGAACTCTAAGCGACAAGCTGAATTCTTGTTTTTCCAGGGGCGTTTGCGGACCTGCCATGCAGCATATCAGATGCTGCCCAATTCTACCGGACTGAGGAGGAGAAGTCTGCGGAGAAGCATTTCTGGTCGTAGTATTTGGCGCCGAATTATCCGGTGCCTTTTATCGATCAGCTAAAGCAGCTGGTCGAACTACACCAGGCAGCCGAACTAGCCATGAAGGACTTGGTTGTCAGGTTGTGGCCCGCGGAGCCAATTCCAAGCAGTCACTTCGGACTCGTGAAGCGGATTGTTGGTGCTTGCCCTCGGCTCGATGTCATTAAGCGGTCGGTTTGCATAGAGGGTGCACGCATGGCGTTTGCCCGTGCGAAGGTGCACTGGGGGAAGCTTGATGCTGAGAAGCTGATGACTGAGGGACCACCAGAGGGTAAGGAGCATCGCAAGCCCGAGTTATACTATGAAGGTGTCCTGAAAGGAGCCCGCCTTGTGGCGGATCAGTGTACCAAAGACACTATATTTCCCTGAAGGCAGTTATGTCGTCCTTTGTAATGCGGGATAATGGCACTTTTATTATTTATTGCCTGTTATATGAATATTTTTCTTCCTGTGTGGCCGTTTTAGTATATATAAATCCTGAGAGTTGGCCAGTCATTGGCTTCTGCCCCCATGTAAGAAATACAGGGGTGTTCGGGACATACCCGAACACTCTTTATCCCATTTTTGGGTCCTTGAAGGAGGTGTTCATTACCGCGAACTAGGCAATCAGACTATAGGGCTTTATCACTCTCACTTAGCCATAGGAATTCGAGTATGGTGGGCGCAACCCCTGGTGTTCGGAAAACCATACTAGGGGCTCTATCGGTGCCTGATCGGAAGATTGATCCATTGCACTTTGCATTTATAATGGTGTTATGCGGAATAAATCCTTAAAGATTTTACAACCTCCTGAACAACTGACCAGCTCTCGCTGTATCATGATAGTCAGTTTTCGGCTTTCTCTACTGAGGTGCTCATCCGGAAGAACCGGGACACAATCGCAGTAGTTCTCCCAGCGCTACCTTAGCCGATAGAGCGGAACGTAAGGTACCAAAACATGGGAGCCGGGCAAACCCAACCAATGACCCAAGACATGATTCAGATCTAATGCATATAGTGCTATAAGTTCGGGGTGCCGAGCGACCGAGAAGGTGGCCGGACTTTGTTGCCATATTATTAGTACAATGAAGCCCCTGGCATAGTGGGGCATAACACGATGCACGGGTGCCGTTTATGACAAAAAGGGCGTCAATGAGGAACGACGGCCGGTAAGTGTTATTTGAGTCTACGCATTGTAGTAGGGTGACATGTCTATGCATATGAGTACGGTTTATGCTTATGAAAAGAGTTGTTTTGGCGGAACCTGTCGTGGCTGGACTGGAGGAGGCTGTGTGTGGATCCGAAGTGTATCCGGACTGTCTCCTTTGGGGGGGGGGATTTACTTATGTGTTCCCACCTTGTGCGTCCGAGCTGATTCTACGTCGCCAGTCCGATTCTACGCCAAAGTCAGTCTGTAAAGACAAATGCTTAAAGGCAACTGTATGTCATGCTATGGTTTAACTGCGGGTGCCTGATCGGAGCCTGGCTGAACCAGGCTATCATGCCATAAAGTAACTCGGACTCCTTAGTTGGTGTCCGGGTAGTTGGCTGCCGAATCAAAATTTGGTAAACGGGCACGACTCGCTATTCCAGCAGCGATATGATCTCCACTCTGAGGGTGGGGTTCGGCCTTGCCCATAAGTGTGACTATGTCACGTGGGACTGGCCTGATGTTGTACCCCGTTGAATCTAGCCAACGTGGTTCACCCGATAGTATGTGGTAGTTTACTGTCTAAGGGGACAACGCCGAAGACTTATTCTTTGGCGTGGTATTTGTTTGGTGATTCGAAGACAACCACTAGTGTGGTGGGCCTCTAAAACATGGCCTTTGGACCTGGCATCTTTTAGAAGATGTGATTGATAGTTTTATGCCCGTGGGGGCTCGTGTGAGATGGATCCCACAAACTATTGGGTCGATAGTGAGTGCAATTAAATTGCTATGGTTGATGTTGTCCGGACAGTCGATGTGATCAGAGATGATCGGCCGTATTTTTGTACTATGGGGGATCTTCCTTTGACCTCGCCATGTTTGATTGGTCTTTCATTGTTTGAAACCTCCCTTCATTGTTTCTGGCGTGCGATCGGCTGTTTTGTTTTGAGGATCCGGCATTCTCTATTGGTATGCTTGGCCGCCCTTCTAGGGGTACCATGAATTTCACATGGTTGATCGAGTATGCTTCTCGGGCCAGATGGGCTTGAGCTGTTCTTTTTCCGCTGACTGGACTGGGGGCCGCTGAATTCGGTATCAACATCCTTGACTTGACGCTTATGACGATTGCGTCGAGGTTTGTGGATGCTGCCTCGCGTTTCCTGTGTATTGTCCCGGAACGTGGTATATTGGCTTCGGGGTGTGGGCTTTAGGTTCTCCTTCTTAGGTTGAGGTAGCAAATTGTGCCGTGTGTACCCTTTGGCGGGGCGGTAGAGTCCGTATTCCTCAGAGGCCAGGACCTTGGTCCATCTGTCTGTGAGCAAATCTTGGTCAGTTTTGAGCTGTTGTTGCTTCTTTTGCAGGCTTTTTGCCGTGGTCATAAGCCGTCGCTTAAAGCGAACTTGTTCCGCGGGATCCTCAGGCACGCCGGATTCGTCATCTCCAAGGCTCACCTCGTCTTCGGAGGGGGCATATAGTTGTCCCTCTCCAAGTATCTGTCTGTCGCCTGTCCGGCCTACTCGAAGGCAGGTTGATCGGGGTTGTATTCGTCTTCGGCACTATCTGGATTGTTTTTTACTGCCGTGCCGGTATTGTTGTGAAGGGTCTTGGGGCGGCGCTGACGACGTTCATACTTTGCCTTCTTCCTTGAGGGGTTATCCTCCATTGCCTCATCGCCATTGGTTTCTTTCAGGGTGTCCACCATATATATATATATATATCATATGAGGAGGTGGTTGTCCATCGCCCCGTGGGCGGTGGTTCCTGTTCTTCTCCTACATCGTCGTACACATCGTCGATGTCTTCAGAGTCGAAATCAAGCATGTTGGTCAAATCATCAACCGTGGCTATGAAGTGGGTGGTGGGTGGGCAACGGATTCCCTCGTTGCCTGCTTCCCACTCAAGCCAGACATAGTTCGGCCAAGAGTCTCCTGACAAAGAGAGAGATTTTAACGAGTTTAGCATGTCGCCAAAGGGCGAGTGCTAAAAGATATCCGCAGTGGTGAACTCCATTACCAGAGCCCAACCAGATCCGATGGGCTCGGGGGTGCACGGACTAGAACCTACAGCCGGACATGAGTCCGGGGGTCCGATGTCACGGGCTTCCTTGGGGGTGAAGTTTGTGTTCGGCTCCACCGCTGATGTGCGGCCTCTGGGGCGGGGTCCATCCACCCGTCCTCGGACGGTGCAACTTGCCCCGGATTTAGGTCCGGGGCTCCTGCAGGTGCGATATCCCGAGTATTGTCCGACAGCAGGTCTGAGCCGTGCTCGTCGTGACTGTTCGGCGCTCCAGGCATAGGCCCGAATCCATCGAAGATCAAGTCTCCACGGATATCGGCCGTGTAGTTCAAATTTCCGAGCCTGACCTGATGGCCAGGGGCGTAGCTGTCGATCTACTCCAAATGGCCAAGCGAATTGGCCCGCAGTGCAAAGCCGCCGAACACGAAGATCTGTCCGGGGAGAAAAGTCTCACCCTGGACTGTGCTGTTGATGATTGAAGGAGCCATCAAGCCTCACAGCGACGACACAGAGGAACTCTCAATGAAAGCACCAATGTCGGTGTCAAAACCGGTGGATCTCGGGTAGGAGGTCCCGATCTGTGCGTCTAAGGCTGATGGTAACATGAGGCAAGGGATACAATGTTTTACCCAGGTTCGGGCCCCCTCGATGGAGGTAAAACCCTACTTCCTGATTGATTGATATTGATGATATGAGTATTACAAGACTTGATCTAGCACGTGATCATAGAGGCTAAACCCTAGAAGCTAGCCTATGATGATTATGATTCTGTCTCTAAGGACTAAACCTCCGGTTTATATAGACACCGGAGAGGGCTAGGGTTTACATGGAGTCGGTTACAAAGAAGGAAATATAATATCCGGACCACCAAGCTTGTCTTCCACGCAAAGGAGAGTCCCATCCGGACATGGGATGAAGTCTTGAGTCTTGTATCTTCACGGTCCAACAGTCCGGCCAAAGTATATAGTCCGGCTGTCCGGATACCCCCTAATCCAGGACTCCCTCATTGAGTCCATGGATTATACACACTCTCACCCTTCCACAATTGCTAGCCTCTCTAGTACCGCACAACTTTCGCCGTTACCATACACCCACCATTACCTTCCTCAAAGCAGCCACCATACCTACCTATTATGGCATTTCCATAGCCATTCCAAGATATATTGCCATTCAACTTTCCACCGTTCCGTTTATTATGACACGTTCCATCATTGTCATATTGCCTTGCGTGATCGTGTAGTTGACATCGTATTTGTGGCAAAGCCACCGTTCATTATTTTTCATACATGTCACTCTTGAATCATTGCACATCCTGGTACACCGCCCGAGGCATTCACATAGAGTCATATTTTGTTCTAAGTATTGAGTTGTAATTGTTGAGTTATAAGTAAATAAAAGTGTTATTATCTTCATTATTAGAGCATTGTCCCAGTGAGGAAAGGATGATGGAGACTATGATTCCCCCACAAGTCGGGATGAGACTCCGGACAAAAAAAATAGAGAAAACAAAGAGGCCATAAAAAAGAGAAAGGCCCAAATAAAAAAATAAAAAATGAGAGAAAAAGAGAGAAGGGGCAATGCTGCTATCCTTTGACCACACTTGTGCTTCAAAGTAGCACCATGATCTTCATGATAGAGAGTCTCCTATGTTGTCACTTTCATACTAGTGGGAATTTTTCATTATAGAACTTTGCTTGTATATTCCAATGATGGGCTTCCTCAAAAGTGCCCTAGGTCTTCGTGAGCAAGCAAGTTGGATGCACACCCACTTAGTTTCTTTTGTTGAGCTTTCATACACTTATAGCTCTAGTGCATCCGTTGCATGGCAATCCCTACTCACTCACATTGATAACTATTAATGGGCATCTCCATAGCCCGTTGATATGCCTAGTTGATGTGAGACTATCTTCTCCTTTTTTTTCTCCACAACCACCATTTTATTCCACCTATAGTGCTATGTCCATGGCTCACGCTCATGTATTGTGTGAAGATTGAAAAAGTTTGAGAACATGAAAAGTATGAAACAATTGCTCGGCTTGTTATCGGGGTTGTGCATGATTAAATACTTTGTGTGATGAAGATAGAGCATAAATAGACTATATGATTTTGTAGGGATAGTTTTCTTTGGCCATGTTATTTTAAGAAGACATGATTGCTTTGTTAGTATGCTTGAAGTATTATTATTTTTATGTCAATATTAAACTTTTGTCTTGAATCTTTTGGATCTGAACATTCATGCCACAATAAATAAAATTACATTGATAAATATGCTAGGTAGCATTCCACATCAAAAATTCTATTTTTTTATCATTTACCTACTCGAGGACGAGCAGGAATTAAGCTTGGGATGCTTGATACGTCTCCAACGTATCTATGATTTTTGATTGTTCCATGCTATTATATTATCTGTTTTGGATGTTTAATGGGCTTTAATATGCTATTTTATATTATTTTTGGGACTAACCTATTAACCGAAGGCCTAGTGCCAGTTTCTGTTTTTTTGCCTATTTCAGAGTTTTGCTGAAAAGGAATACCAAACGGAGTCCAAACGGAATGAAACCTTCACAATGATCTTTCTTGGACCGAAAGCAATCCAGAAGACTTGGAGTTGAAATCAGAAACACCACGAGGCGTCCATGAGACAGGAGGGCGTGCCCAGGGGGTAGGCGCGCCCCTCACCCTCATGGGCCCCTCGTAGCTCCACCGACGCACTTCTTTCGCCTATATATACTCTTATACCCTAGAAACATCAGGGGGATCCATGAAACCACTTTTACACCGCCGCAATCTTTTGTACCCGTGAGATCCCATCTTGGGGCCTTTTCCGATGACCTGCCAGAGGGGGAATCGATCATGGAGGGCTTCTACATCAACACCATTGCCTCTCCGATGAAGCGTGAGTAGTTTACCACAAACCTTCGAGTCCATAGTTATTAGCTAGATGGCTTCTTCTCTCTCTTTGATTCTCAATACAAAGTTCTCCTCGATGTTCTTGGAGATCTATTCGATGTAATACTCTTTTGCGGTGTGTTTGCTGAGATCCGATGAATTGTGGATTTATGAACAAGATTATCTATGAATATTATTTGGTTCTTCTCTGAATTCTTATATGCATGATTTGATATCTTTGCAAGTCTCTTCGAATAATCAGTTTAGTTTAGCCTACTAGATTGATCTTTCTTGCAATGGGAGAAGTGCTTAGCTTTGGGTTCAATCTTCCGGTGTCCTTTCCCAGTGACAGTAGGGGCAGCAAGGCACGTATTGTATTGTTGCCATCGAGGATACAAAGATGGGGTTTATATCATATTGCTTGAGTTTATCCCTCTACATCATGTCATCTTGCTTAATGCGTTACTCCGTTCTTATGAACATAGTACTCTAGATGCATGCTGGATAGCGGTCGATGTGTGGAGTAATAGTAGTAGATGCAGAATCATTTTGGTCTACTTGACATGGACGTGATGCCTATGTCCATGATCATTGCCTTAGATATCTTCACAATTATGCGCTTTTCAATCAATTGCTCAGCAGTAATTTGTTCACCCATCATAATACATGCTATCTCGAGAGAAGCCACTAGTGAAACCTATGGCCCCCGGGTCTCTTTTCTATTATATTGCATCTCTTTTCCATTACATCGCATCTCTTTAAATCTCGTTTACTATTTTTTTATCTTTACTTTCCAATCATTACAACAAAAATACAAAAAATATTTACTTTACTATCTTTATTAGATCTCACTTTTGCGAGTGAAGGGATTGACAACCCCTTTATCGCGTTGGTTGCAAGGTTCTTGATTGTTTGTGCAGGTACTAGGTGACTTGTGCGTCATCTCCTACTGGATTGATACCTTGGTTCTCAAAACTGAGGGAAATACTTACGCTACTTTGCTGCATCACCCTTTCCTCTTCAAGGGAAAAACCAACGCAAGCTCAAGAGGTAGCAAGAAGGATTTTTGGCGCCGCTGCCGGGGAGATTTTCGCCAAGTCAAGATAAGATTTGATCTCCCGTCAACTTGCCGATTTCTGGCGCCGTTGTCGGGGAGATCTACGTCAAGTCATGCCATACCAAGTACCCATCATAAACTCTTCTCCCTCGCATTACATTATTTACCATTCGCCTCTCGTTTACCTCTCCCCCACTTCTAAAACGATTTTCGAAAACCTTTGCCTTTTCTTCGCCCTTCTTCCGTTCGATCTTTTGTTTGCTTATGTTACCATGTGCCTTCTTTTTGCTTGCATCTTCGCTTGCTAAAAGTTTATGGATCCCCATTCACTTACTAATCTCTTTAAGAGATCCAATTATGATGAACCAACCTCTTGTGATTTGAGTGCACTTTATGAGGTTTTGCTTGAAATTAGTGAATCTAAAAATTGTGATGAAAACTTTTATGAAGAGCTTCATGATAGCTCCTTGAATAAAAAGCATGATTGCAACGATTTTACTGTAAATTCTATTGATGCCAATTGTGCTAATAATATGAGAAAACCCTAAACTTGGGGATGCTAGTTTTGCTATGTCCACTACTTGTTGCAATTCATCATGATTGGGGTGATTCTTTTTATGATCTTGAAAATTTATTTAAGCCCATGATGAATATAAGATTGATAATAATGTTTGCAATAATATGGAAAGTGGGTTTGGAAGAGTGTCAACTTTAGATCCCACATATTTGGAGAATGTTCAATCTTATAAATTTTTTGATAAAAGTGCATTTGGGGAGGTCATGACTTTAGTTAATGTTAATCCCACTATTTTGGAAGAGTGTCAACTTCGCATGCATGTGGATCGTGTTGAGAATATGTTTTCTGATTTCTATTTTGTGGAATTTGCTTATGATCCCACATGTAATTATTATGAGAGAGGAAAATATGGTTGTAGAAATTTTCATATTACTAAATTACCTCTCGTTATGTTGAGATTGCTATTGTTTCTTTCCGCTTCCTTGCATATGCTAGTTTTTGCTTGCTATGATAATTTGTTTCCCTATAAGATGCCTATGCATACGAAATATGTTAGACTTAGATGTGTTTGTCATGTTTTTCATGATGCTCTATTTGCACTTCAATTCTTGTCTTTCATGTGAGCATCATTGAATTTATCAATGCCTAGCTAGGGGCGTTAAACGATAGCGCTTGTTGGGAGGCAACCCATTTTTATTTTTGTTCTTAGATTTTTGCTCCTGTTTAGTAATAAATAATTCATCTAGCCTCTGGTGAGATGTGGTTTTAAGTTTTAATTAGTGTTTGTGCCAAGTGCAACCTTTGGAAAGACTTGGGTGAAGTCTTTGCGATCTTGCTGTAAAACAGAAACTTTTGCGCTCACAAGAATAGCTGTCACTTTTTACAGGAGCGTGCTTTTAGGTTGATTCTTTTTGCAGATGATTAATAGACAAATTCCTCACGTCCACCAATTTATTTCAGAATTGTTAGAGTTACAGAAGTATTCGAAAGTTACAGATTGCTACAGACTGTTCTGTTTTTTGACAGATTCTGTTTTTCGTGTGTTGTTTGCTT
>NC_041383.1:222845887-222855569 GCF_002162155.2 Triticum dicoccoides
ATGAACCATAGATAAGTTGGAATACATTAGGTTTAACACCAATATAAATAAATAATTAGTTCATTACAGTACTTTAAAGTGGTGGTTTATTTTCTTATACTAACGGAGCTCATGAGATTTTCTGTTGAAGTTTTGTGTTGTGAAGTTTTCAAGTTTTTGGGTAAAGATTTGATGGATTTTGGAATAAGGAGTGGCAAGAGCCTAAGCTTGGGGATGCCCAAGGCACCCCAAGGTAAAATTCAAGGACAACCAAAGGCCTAAGCTTGGGGATGCCCCGGAAGGCATGCCCTCTTTCGCCTTCGTCTGTCGGTAACTTTACTTGAGGCTATATTTTTATTCACCACATGATATGTGTTTTGCTTGGAGCGTCTTGTATGATTTTAGTCTTTAATTTTTAGTTTATCACAATCATCCTTGCTGTACACACCTTTTGGGAGAGACTCGCATGAATCAGAATTTATTAGAATATTCTATGTGGTTCACTTTTATCTTTTGAGCTAGACAATATTGCTCTAGTGTTTCATTTATATCTTTTTAGAGCACGGTGGTGGTTTTATTTTATAGAAATTGTTGATCTCCCATGCTTCACTTATATTATTTTGAGAGTCTTTTAGAACATCATGGTAATTTGATTTGGTTATAAAATTAGTCCTAATATGATGGGCATCCAATATGGGTATAATAAAAACTTTCATATAAAAAGTGCATTGACTACTATGAGAAGTTCGCTTCTTTATGATTGTTTTGAGATATGAAGATGGTGATATTAGAGTCATGCTAGTAGAGTAGTTGTGAATTTGAGAGATACTTGTGTTAAAGTTTGTGATTCCCGTAGCATGCACATATGGTGAACCGTTATGTGATGAAGTTGGAGCATGATTTATTTATTGATTGTCTTCCTTATGAGTGGCGGTCTGGGATGAGCGATGGTCTTTTCCTACCAATCTATCCCCTAGGAGCATGCGCGTTGTACTTCGTTTTGATAATTAATAATTTTTTGCAATATGTATTGAGTTCTTTATGACTAATGTTGAGTCCATGGATTATACGCACTCTCACCCTTCCACCATTGCTAGCCTCTCTAGTACTGCACAACTTTCGCGGTACCATACTGTCACAGCCCTAGAATTTGCTTGTCATTAGTTGCATTAAGGCATTCATGCATCATGTTTAAAATTCATGAAACTTGAAATGGGGATGACAAACCCTAGCACTAGATAAAATGCAATTAGGATCAAACTAAAAATATTTTCAATAAACCCAGAATGCCCTTTAGAAAAGTTCATTATTTTTGTTAAAGGTGAAAACCCCTGCCATCAATGATGCACATATTTCTAGGCCATTCTGGATTTTTGAATTAAATCCTATTGTATTTGACCTTGGGCATTTAAATACTATAAATAATTTAAATGTTCAAATAAATGTTGGAAATTGTTAAGGGTCACTGAAATAATTCAGAAAGCACCCATAATTGTTTCCAGGATTTTATAAAATGATTTGATATTTTAAATCAAATCAAAACAAACTGCAGAAAAATAGAAAACAGAAAATAAGAGAGAGAGAGAGAGAGAGAGAGAGAGAGAGAGAAGGACTACCTGGCGCTCACCTGGTAGCCCACCTGGCCCAGCAGCACGGCCCAGCCCATCTCCACTTCCCCCCCCTGTCGTCTTCCTCTGCCAGTAGGCAGATGCGAGGTGTGGCGCGCGCCCGAGAGGCCTCGGCCACCTCCTGCTTCCCCTGGCCACCTCCTGCTTCCTCTCGTCGCCCTGGACCCCGTCCGCGATGCCACGCCACCCCCCAGGCCTCGCACTCTCCCCGCGCCTTCTCCTCCCCTTCTCTGGCTCCCTCTCTCTTCCACCGAGCGGAGCCCCGTCGCCACCGACGCCGTTCGCCGCGGCCACAACCACCGCCTCGTCTCCCCGACGCCTCCCAAAGCTCTGCCTCGACCTACTCTTCCTCCCCACCGCTCCAAGCAACACCAGGAGCCCTGCAGTGACGCCATTGCCGCCATCTTCACCGACGGGCATCGAAGATCGCCGGCCCGATTCGCCGTCTCCGTCGCCTCCCCGAGCACGCCGACCCTCTCTTCGAACTCACCGTGAGCCCCTGAGCATTTCCCCTCTGCCCCCCTGCTTGCTCCCGCCCTCTAGCCATAGCCCCGAGGTCACCCGAGGCCGCCGTCCGCCATAGCCGGCAAGCCCGCGTTCCCGAGCCTCTCCTGCTCGCACCAGGGGCACTGACACGCTCCTGGCGCCTCCAGGAGGATGCCTCTCCACTCCGTTTGCTCGCTCGAGCGCTGCAGCCGCGTCCCTGCCCCAGCCCGAACTCCGGCCACCGCGGAAGTGCTCGCCGCCGTCGTCTCCGGCCACCCCGCGGCCCCTCGTGCAGCCAGCTAGGTGCGGCCGTGTACGGGCTACCTTCTGGTGGCCTTCGTGCGTCCAGCCGCCGCCCGTAGCGCAACCCCGGTGAACATCCGCCGCATCTCGGGTCGCCGCCGGCCGAACTCCGGTGGCCAGTGACGTGGCGCTGTCATTAGCCACTAATGACGCACTAACCAACCCCCTAGGCCACTGACAGTGGGCCCCACCCCTGGTCAAACCCCAGTCAGCGCTGGGTTTGACCGGGATTAGGTCCTGTGTCACTGACGTGTGGCCCCCACACGTCAGGTTTGACCCGAGCCAGCCCAGTTGACTCTGCTGACGTCACAGTGACGTGGTGCTGACGCCATAATTCATTCTGGATTTATTATTATTCAAGAAATTCAGAAAATGCCCTAAACTTCAATAAATCATAGAAATTCAACCGTAACTCCAAATTAAATAATTCATATATGAAAAATTATCAGAAAAATTCAAGGAATCCATCTGTACCATTTTCATGCATGTTAGAACAACTTATAGCTGCTGTTTAGCACAAATCAATTAAATGGCATTTGGAATAATCACATATGGAGTTTGAATTTGAATCTTGCATTCAAACCAACTCCGTTTAATCTGTTGCTAGTTGCATTAGCTCAAAACACATTCATATTGCCATGTCATGAGCATGTATCATATTGTGCATTGCATTGATTGTATTTCTTCTTTGTTGCTGGTATCTGTTCCCTCCCGGTAGAGGATGTTCCGACGTTGTGATCGTTGACACTGATGAAGACTCAATGTTATCTTCAGAAGTGCCAGGCAAGCAAAACCCCCTTGTTCATTCCGATAAAATCCCACTCTCTCGCTCCTGCTCTCTTTTACTGCATTAGGACAACAACGACATATTTGTTACTTGTTGCGGTAGCTGAACCCCTTTATCCTTTGCATGACCTGTCATTGCCACAGTAAATAGATGAAACCCACTAGCATGAGTAGGAGTTGTTTGAGCCCTGTTGTGCCTACTCATTCATGCTTGTTTGTCATGCCTGCTACTGCTTAGAGTTGTGTCAGGTCTGATTCATCCGGGATGAATCAGAGGTGTGTGAACATGTCCTACTGTGTGTGAGCTAAGTGTGTGAACACGATTTGGTAAAAGGTATCGGTGAGAGGCCATGTAGGAGTACATGGTGGGTTGTATCATTGCAGCCGTCCTCAGGAACTGAGTTCTGTGTTTGTGATCCATGATTCAGCTACTACCATACATTGGGCCCTGAAATATGACCCCGCTCGACTTCTTATTCACCCTAGTCCTCTGTCCAGGAGTTGCAAGTAGTTTCTGGTGTTTGTATCCTATTGGAGGCCGTGGACAGCGCTGACTGTAGGGGTGGGCTGTGATGCGGTAGGTACGTGGCACGGTGTACCGGATGCCCGTTTGGTATCTCGGGAACCCTGTTCACATCGTTTGGGGCTGTGAGGGAAACTCCGGCCGGATCTCCTCATGGATGGAACCCGAATAGGCAATAAACCTAGACTAGAGACTTGAGTGTTTAGGTAGGTCGTGGTCTACACCCACGTCGGCTTTCGCTTGAAGTCTGCCGAGCACATGTCGTGTGCAGACGCTAAGTGGTGGAAACATGTATGAAGAAGTACACCCCTGCAGGGTTAACATCATCTATTGGAATAGCCGTGTCCGCGGAAAAGGACTTCTGGGTTGCTTATATCAGTTCATAGACAAGTGAAAGTGGATACTCTAAAATACGCAAGATAAGCGTGAGTGCTATGGATGGCGTTCTCGTAGGGAGACGGGAGCGGATCCATAGTGGTGTATTGATATGGTGAATATGTGGACTCGTGTGCGCCACCTCAAAAGAGTTACTTGCAGTCGTAGTTCAGGATAGCCACCGAGTCAAAGCTGGCTTGCTGCAGTTAAACCCCACCATCCCTTTGTGATAATGATGCATATGTAGTTAGTTCTGATGTAAGTCTTGCTGGGTACATTTGTACTCACGTTTTCCTATTTTATGTTTTTGCAGAGAGACTTCGGTCTCGCTAGTAGTTCCGCGTGGACTTTGACGTTTAGCTTGATACCTCAGCTACGATCTTGTGCCCTCGGCAGGATCTGATAGATAGTCAGGCTTCTCAGCCTTTTTTCAGTTATAGATGTCTGTACCCAGACATGATAGCTTCCGCTTGTGCTTTGATTTGTATGCTCTGATTGTTGGGTCATGAGACCCATGTTTGTAATATCTCGCTCCTCGGAGCCTATTGAATAAATTACTTGAGTCGTAGAGTCATGTTGTGATGCCATGTTGTATTTGCACATATCGAGCATATTGTGTGTATGTTATTGAAATGCTTGGTATGTGTGGGATCTGACCATCTAGTTGTTTATCTTTAGTAGCCTCTCTTACGGGGAAATGTCTCCTAGTGTTTCACTGAGCCATGGTAGCTTGCTACTGCTCCGGAACACTTAGGCTGGCCGGCATGTGTCCTTCTTCGTTCCTGTGTCTGTCCCTTCGGGGAAATGTCACGCGATGAATACCGAAGTCCTGTTAGCCCGCTACAGCCCGGTTCACCGGAGTCCTGCTAGCACAGTGCTACAGCCTGGATTCACTCGCTGATGACCGACACGTTCGATGATGGGTCATGGATGCCTGTCCCTGTAAGTCTGTGCCACTTTGGGTTTACGACTAGCCATGTCAGCCCGGGCTCCTTATCATATGGATGCTAGCGACACTGTCATATACGTGTGCCAAAAGGCGCAAACGGTCCCGGGCAAAGGTAAGGCGACACCCGTGGGAATACCGTGCGTGAGGCCGCAAAGTGATATGAGGTGTTACATGCTAGATCGATGTGGCATTGAGTCGGGGTCCTGACAGCGTTGGTATCAGAGCTTGACTGCCTGTAGGATTACCAAGCCAAACTGGTCGAAGTTGAGTCTAGAAATTCTTTAGTTATATAAGGGAATTGATTGTGGGATGGAACGTAAGGCTCTTTTTACTCCTTATACCTCATGGCCTTCTGATCTGAGTCATCATCTTCTCTTCTACGGGGATTAAGAACTAGGCTATCTCTTCTTTCTATCAGGATCACGTGTTACTAATCCGTAGACTTATAGAATTGTTGGAATTGAGCCTCGTTTCAGTTCCTAGTGCTTCCATATGTTAATTGTTGATCTTGAAACCTTGATATTGTGTTTCTGGGTGGTTATGCCACCATTTTTGTGAAAGTCTCAAATCTTTTTGAGCATTTATAGCCGTTATGCTGTCCGAGTCATCCCAGGTTTCTAAACAGTCTGATGCATTTGCAAAATCCTTTCCCTCTGGTTTCGATGTTCCTTTATGCCAGCTCAATCACACTAATTGTTGAGTTGAGGTATTCTATTGCCTTGACATTTATGTTGGAGTTATTATTATGACCCTAGGTGTTTTAGGGAGTCACCTAGTAATCTAGCAACGTTTTGCGTTCCCAGTGTGATGATTCTGGCCTTTATTCTCGAAAGCATCCCGGGATGCCACATAGTTAGTAGGTATTCTATTCCTGGGTCTTAAACCCGATATTCACCCTACTTACATCATGTTGATAGTGTTGCTAGTGCCTTTAGGATATTAGTAACCTTTGCGATAGTCCTTGAAGTCCGTGGTATCTTCTTCTTCCAAATACCATGAACTACTTATGGCAGAAGTTCCTCGTTGAACTGAAATATCACAACAGGATTATTCTTGAGGAGTTCTCCATTCATAAATCGTGACTCTGCCAGTTCTACCTTTCTGCATGGGTTATCCGGAAGAAATATGTTGAACTTGGTTCGACATACTAATCTATGCATCCACAACTCAGAAAATTATATGTTCCTTTGAGTTGTTCTCTTTAGTTGCATTCTGACCCTCGTCTATCAATTGATAGTCAAGAGTATGCGTGCGTTCGTTTATCGATGCCTATTACTCTTGTGGTCCGTCAAGCCATTCTATCGCAGAATGACTAGGAGAAACAAACTCCAGTACCTCTTCCATATCCAGGATTGGGTCAAAGAAGTTGTGCTCCGCAGATCAAATTGCTAATCCAGCTTTTGTTCTGTTCTACCTTGGAGTATTACCATCTTTATATCGGGATTGTTATAGGAATTGCACACCATCCTATGAACTCTTGGTACAGTGATACTCCTTGCCATCATTAGTCATTCTTCGGTCTTCGTGTTGATGCAACCGGAATACCGACAAATGAATTGTGATGTGTGAAATCAATACGCCTAGCAACCTCGTTGCTGGGTAGTTAAAGGACAATAATTTCATTCTTAGTGTGCTGGTTATTGAATCATCATTCTAAGATTGATCGTGCTACCCAGTCCATTCTCCTGGTTCACTCCTCGATCGATGAGTTAGGATTATTTCAAATCCTTGCTCTATTGATCATATTGTCTTGCCCTGAAAAGCAAGATTGTTCTCGAGCTTAGTAACATACCGGTGGTTCGTGATTTTCTGAATATCTTCTCAGAAGTATTACCGGGTTGTTTCCTGACTGTTATGTTGAGCTCGTGATCAAGTTGGTTTCTGGAGAACCACCCTTTCTCCAAGAATCTGTGTTGGATATCCCTGAGCTAGTTGGTTAAGCTAGACAACAACTTGGAGAATTGGAAGATAAAAGCTTGCCTAACTTAATTCGTTCCAAAGGGATATTCTTGTGTAGTGTGTGTTGAAGAAAGATGATATCTTCATCGATTGGTCCCTGTGATCAGTTGCTGGACCTATTGTCTTATCAATCCTTTGATTTGAGTGTGGGCTATCGTCAAATCAAATCAGTACCAACGATGCTCGTAATGTTGTCTTATTCGTGGTTGATCCCTCGAGCATACACCATTACATCTTTGGTCTGACCAATGCTATCACCGTGTTCACTTAACTATGGAATTCCTTTTAAAAGGAAACCTAGATGAATTGTTGTTGAGCCCATTGACAACATCCTTATCTCCTCCATGATTTTGTTGAACATTAAGCTAGTGTTGGAAACTTTTGAAAGCATTTGTTCATGCTAGCTCATGAAGCATATGTTTGGATGAAGGTAGTGACTTCCTTTAATTCATGTGCATCTGATGCAAGTTGCCGCCGTGGATTCTAGAAAGTCAATGTTGCTTTCTTTGGAATCATTCCAAATCAGTCATGCACACGTGCGAAGAATGCTGTGGTTTGAAGACTTGCAACCTTCAATCTATATGTATCCCTAGCACACCAAGCCACTGATTGATTTGTTCAAGGAGAAGGAGTTCCTTCATAAGAGCTAATCCGGACTTATGTAAGAACTTCGATACCCTCGTTGATGGTTCCCCCTCCTGAACTCGGTAGTGTTTTATTATAAGACTACTATGTGGTCATGCTTGTCTGGGACAGCGTGTTCACATGTGTGTAGCAGAACCAGCTCATGTTTTGGAGCTCGCTATCATAGTCCATTTCCGAGAATCCCGCAACGTCATCTCGTCGATTTGTGTTGCAAACTTTCATTTTTCTTCCTAGACTCGATGGGTCTGGAATATTCTGACACCAACCAGATCTGAATCTCAGGCAGATATGATGGTTCGAACATTTCCCCAAGAACTATAATATTGGTTCCTCGATAACTGGTAAAGTGGATGTCGTGGCCAGCACCACCCAACCGAAAGACCTATTATTGTAGTGTCTTGATTGAAGAAGTTGGCCACCTCCCCATAAGGATTTCGTAGGATTTACCTCCGTAACTGTTCCTTATGGATTCTATTGCTCCCGAAGTCCGACCTTTTACTTGATGTTCTAGTTATCAAACCATATCTATGAATGGGATACACTAGCACATCAAGGAGAACATTAGAAGCGGAGTGCTAAATGTCTCTCGGTCGATCATCCAGATTTTTATTTCCTTGGCCTCGCTAAGGTGAAATCTGAGAAGGTGGTATCTTCCTTTGCATCTGCATCATCCATCATTAGCCATCATGGTAGCAAGTTGTGTTGCCAGGATCCTTGACACGGATGTTGGTAAAACCTTGATGATTATGGAAATGCTCAAGTTCTTGAGAGCACGTACAAGCGCTACGTGTTATCATCGGCTCTAACTGGGATTCCTCTCAGTTTCCTCGGCAATGCTATGACCTTTTCAAACAGTGAATTCACTCTTTATTGATGAGCCTCTCCCCAGTTACCAGAATCATTCCCAGCATTTGCATTTTGTTCCCAGCTTGCACCGCCAATGTGCCATTCTACCATGGGTCTCTTCCATTTCCGGTGGTAAGCAAGTCATCCATTATGTTGTCTTCAACAAGGTAATCCACATCGTCCAAGTCCGAGTATGCCATCCTACCGACCCCCTCCAAACGATCGCTCGAGAATTGCCTTAGGCTGGTATGAAGAGTTTCAATGATCTTTGAATCAAAGGTAATTCTTTATGGTGCATCATTATGGTGTCATGTCAACTTAACTCCTCGCTACGTTGACAACCGTTCACACCCTCTTAGGTGTGGAATTGTTGCCTACCTAGTAAACCTTCGTCATCCGTTTCACTCCATCCCTCTAGATGTATGCTTCGTGTCTCAGCTCAAGAGATGTTGCTACGTCTCATTCTGCGAGTTGATCCTAAGTTGTTCGACCTTTGAGAAGAACGATTCTTTTGGGGTCTTTCCTTCCTCTCGTTGTCATGATAGTTGGAGTTCTCAGAGCAAGACTTCGAGACAATGATGGTGAACGAATCAACGTCCATTTGAAGTGCAACTGGATCGTGAAGATTGTGCTAGTTTGCGTTCCCCCTTCACCTTACCCTACGCTTGAATCTCGGGACGAGATTTTTGTTTAGTGGGGGTGAGTTGTCACAGCCCTAGAATTTGCTTGTCATTAGTTGCATTAAGGCATTCATGCATCATGTTTAAAATTCATGAAACTTGAAATGGGGATGACAAACCCTAGCACTAGATAAAATGCAATTAGGATCAAAATAAAAATATTTTCAATAAACCCAGAATGCCTTTTAGAAAAGTTCATTATTTTTGTTAAAGGTGAAAACCCCTGCCATCAATGATGCACATATTTCTAGGCCATTCTGGATTTTTGAATTAAATCCTATTGTATTTGACCTTGGGCATTTAAATACTATAAATAATTTAAATGTTCAAATAAATGTTGGAAATTGTTAAGGGTCACTGAAATAATTCAGAAAGCACCCATAATTGTTTCCAGGATTTTATAAAATGATTTGATATTTTAAATCAAATCAAAACAAACTGCAGAAAAATAGAAAACAGAAAATAAGAGAGAGAGAGAGAGAGAGAGAGAAGGACTACCTGGCGCTCACCTGGTAGCCCACCT
>NC_041383.1:222856262-222941884 GCF_002162155.2 Triticum dicoccoides
GGCTCCCTCTCTCTTCCACCGAGCGGAGCCCCGTCGCCACCGACGCCGTTCGCCGCGGCCACAACCACCGCCTCGTCTCCCCGACGCCTCCCAAAGCTCTGCCTCGACCTACTCTTCCTACCCACCGCTCCAAGCAACACCAGGAGCCCTGCAGTGACGCCATTGCCGCCATCTTCACCGACGGGCATCGAAGATCGCCGGCCCGATTCGCCGTCTCCGTCGCCTCCCCGAGCACGCCGACCCTCTCTTCGAACTCACCGTGAGCCCCTGAGCATTTCCCCTCTGCCCCCCTGCTTGCTCCCGCCCTCTAGCCGTAGCCCCGAGGTCACCCGAGGCCGCCGTCCGCCATGGCCGGCAAGCCCGCGTTCCCGAGCCTCTCCTGCTCGCACCAGGGGCACTGACACGCTCCTGGCGCCTCCAGGAGGATGCCTCTCCACTCCGTTTGCTCGCTCGCGCGCTGCAGCCGCGTCCCTGCCCCAGCCCGAACTCCGGCCACCGCGGAAGTGCTCGCCGCGGTCGTCTCCGGCCACCCCGCGGCCCCTCGTGCAGCCAGCTAGGTGCGGCCGTGTACGGGCTACCTTCTGGTGGCCTTCGCGCGTCCAGCCGCCGCCCGTAGCGCAACCCCGATGAACATCCGCCGCGTCTCGGGTCGCCGCCGGCCGAACTCCGGTGGCCAGTGACATGGCGCTGTCATTAGCCACTAATGACGCACTAACCAACCCCCTAGGCCACTGACAGTGGGCCCCACCCCTGGTCAAACCCCAGTCAGCGCTGGGTTTGACCGGGATTAGGTCCTGTGTCACTGACATGTGGCCCCCACACGTCAGGTTTGACCCGAGCCAGCCCAGTTGACTCTGCTGACGTCACAGTGACGTGGTGCTGACGCCATAATTCATTCTGGATTTATTATTATTCAAGAAATTCAGAAAATGCCCTAAGCTTCAATAAATCATAGAAATTCAACCGTAACTCCAAATTAAATAATTCATATATGAAAAATTATCAGAAAAATTCAAGGAATCCATCTGTACCATTTTCATGCATGTTAGAACAACTTATAGCTGCTGTTTAGCACAAATCAATTAAATGGCATTTGGAATAATCACATATGGAGTTTGAATTTGAATCTTGCATTCAAACCAACTCCATTTAATCTGTTGCTAGTTGCATTAGCTCAAAACACATTCATATTGCCATGTCATGAGCATGCATCATATTGTGCATTGCATTGATTGTATTTCTTCTTTGTTGCCGGTATCTGTTCGCTCCCGGTAGAGGATGTTCCGACGTTGTGATCGTTGACACTAATGAAGACTCAATGTTATCTTCAGAAGTGCCAGGCAAGCAAAACCCCCTTGTTCATTCCGATAAAATCCCACTCTCTCGCTCCTGCTCTCTTTTACTGCATTAGGACAACAACGACATATTTGTTACTTGTTGCGGTAGCTGAACCCCTTTATCCTTTGCATGACCTGTCATTGCCACAGTAAATAGATGAAACCCACTAGCATGAGTAGGAGTTGTTTGAGCCCTGTTGTGCCTACTCATTCATGCTTGTTTGTCATGCCTACTACTGCTTAGAGTTGTGTCAGGTCTGATTCACCCGGGATGAATCAGAGGTGTGTGAACATGTCCTACTGTGTGTGAGCTAAGTGTGTGAACACGATTTGGTAAAAGGTATCGGTGAGAGGCCATGTAGGAGTACATGGTGGGTTGTCTCATTGCAGCCGTCCTCAGGAACTGAGTTCTGTGTTTGTGATCCATGATTCAGCTACTACCATACATTGGGCCCTGAAATATGACCCCACTCGACTTCTTATTCACCCTAGTCCTCTGTCCAGGAGTTGCAAGTAGTTTCTGGTGTTTGGAGCCTACTGGAGGCCGTGGACAGCGCTGACCGTAGGGGTGGGCTGTGATGCGGTAGGTACGTGGCACGGTGTACCGGATGCCCGTTTGGTATCTCGGGAACCTTGTTCACATCGTTTGGGGCTGTGAGCGAAACTCCGGCCGGATCTCCTCATGGATGGAACCCGAATAGGCAATAAACCTGGACTAGAGACTTGAGTGTTTAGGTAGGTCGTGGTCTACACCCACGTCGGCTTTCGCTTGAAGTCTGCCGAGCACATGTTGTGTGCAGACGCTAAGTGGTGGAAACATGTATGAAGAAGTACACCCCTGCAGGGTTAACATCATCTATTCGAATAGCCGTGTCCGCGGAAAAGGACTTCTGGGTTGCTTATATCAGTTCATAGACAAGTGAAAGTGGATACTCTAAAATACGCAAGATAAGCGTGAGTGCTATGGATGGCATTCTCGTAGGGAGACGGGAGCGGATCCATAGTGGTGTATTGATATGGTGAATATGTGGACTCGTGTGCGCCACCTCAAAAGAGTTACTTGCAGTCGTAGTTCAGGATAGCCACTGAGTCAAAGCTGGCTTGCTGCAGTTAAACCCCACCATCCCTTTGTGATAATGATGCATATGTAGTTAGTTCTGATGTAAGTCTTGCTGGGTACATTTGTACTCACGTTTGCCTATTTTATGTTTTTGCAGAGAGACTTCGGTCTCGCTAGTTGTTCCGCGTGGACTTCGACGTTTAGCTTGATACCTCAGCTACGATCTTGTGCCCTCGGCAGGATCTGATAGATAGTCAGGCTTCTCAGCCTTTTTTCAGTTATAGATGTCTGTACCCAGACATGATAGCTTCCGCTTGTGCTTTGATTTGTATGCTCTGATTGTTGGGTCATGAGACCCATGTTTGTAATATCTCGCTCCTCGGAGCCTATTGAATAAATTACTTGAGTCGTAGAGTCATGTTGTGATGCCATGTTGTATTTGCACATATCGAGCAGATTGTGTGTATGTTATTGAAATGCTTGGTATGTGTGGGATCTGACCATCTAGTTGTTTATCTTTAGTAGCCTCTCTTACGGGGAAATGTCTCCTAGTGTTTCACTGAGCCATGGTAGCTTGCTACTGCTCCGGAACACTTAGGCTGGCCGGCATGTGTCCTTCTTCGTTCCTGTGTCTGTCCCTTCGGGGAAATGTCACGCAATGAATACCGAAGTCCTGTTAGCCCGCTACAGCCCGGTTCACCGGAGTCCTGCTAGCCCAGTGCTACAGCCTGGATTCACTCGCTGATGACCGACACGTTCGATGCTGGGTCATGGATGCCTGTCCCTGTAAGTCTGTGCCACTTTGGGTTTACTACTAGCCATGTCAGCCTGGGCTCCTTATCATATGGATGCTAGCGACACTGTCATATACGTGTGCCAAAAGGCGCAAACGGTCCCGGGCAAAGGTAAGGCGACACCCGTGGGAATACCGTGCGTGATGCCGCAAAGTGATATGAGGTGTTACATGCTAGATCGATGTGGCATTGAGTCGGGGTCCTGACACATACACCCACCATTACCTTCCTCAAAACAGCCACCATACCTACCTATTATGGAAAGGACACTGCAAGATTGAACCCAAAACTAAGCACTTCTCCCATTGCAAGAAAGATGAATCTAGTAGGCCAAAACAAACTGATAATTCGAAGAGACTTGCAAAGATAACCAATCATACATAAAAGCATTCAGAGGAGATTCAAATATTTCTCATAGATAAACTTGATCATAAACCCACAATTCATCGGATCTCGACAAACACACCGCAAAAAGAGTTACATCGAATAGATCTCCAAGAAGATTGCGGAGAACTTTGTATTGAGAATCAAAGAGAGAGAAGAAGCCATCTAGCTATTAACTATGGACCCGAAGGTCTGAAGTAAACTACTCACAACTCATCAGAGAGGCTATGGTGTTGATGTAGAAGCCCTCAGTGATTGATTCCCCCTCTGGCGGATCGCCGGAAAAGGCCCCAAGATGGGATCTCACGGGTACAGAAGGTTGCGGCGGTGGAAATAGGGTTTCATGGTGCTCCTGGATGTTTTCAGGGTATGTGAATATATATAGGCGAAGGAAGTCGGTCAGGGGAGCCACGAGGGGCCCACGAGGGTGGGGGGCGCCCACCCCCCTAGGGCATGCCTCCCTGCCTCGTGGCTTCCTCGATTGCTTCTTGATGTCTACTCCGAGTCTCCTGGATTGCGTTTGTTCCAAAAATAACTCTCCCGAAGGTTTCATTCCGTTTGGACTCCGTTTGATATTCCTTTTCTGCGAAACACTGAAATAGGCAAAAAAACAGCAATTTGGGCTGGGTCTCCAGTTAATAGGTTAGTCCCAAAAATAATATAAAAGTGTATAGTAAAGCCCATAAACATCCAAAACGGGTAATATAATAGCATGGAACAATAAAAAATTATAGATACGTTGGAGACGTATCAAGAAGCCACTAGTGAAACCTATGGCCCCGGGTCTCTTTTCTATTATATTGCATCTCTTTTCCATTACACCGCATCTCTTTAAATCTCGTTTACTAATTTGCAATCTTTACTCTCCAATCTATACAATAGAAATACCAAAAATATTTACTTTACTATTTTATTATATCTCACTTTTGCGAGTGACCGTGAAGCGATTGACAACCCCTTTATCACGTTGGTTGCAAGGTTCTTGATTGTTTGTGCAGGTACTAGGTGACTTGTGCGTCGTCTCCTACTGGATTGATACCTTGGTTTTCAAAACCGAGGGAAATACTTACTCTACTTTGCTGCATCACCCTTTCTCTTCAAGGGAAAAACTAACACAAGCTCAAGAGGTAGAAATTGGCCGCGGCTCGGCTTGCTGGAATCTTTGGTACGGTCCGCTATATACCTCTCCTAAGATGATAGAAGGAGGAGGAAAATGACGATTCTTGTTTATGCTTAGGCATGAAGTGATGAATATACCTATTTGATGATGGAGCAGGCTCATCGGCGCTCCCGATCCCCTTTCGTTTCATGTGCTCACCACGCGTCAGAGCCGTTTTCCTTTTAACTGCCCGAGCTTGAGTACGGCTCGTGGAGCGCTGTTCCTGTGCAACACAGTCTAGAGCGCAGGGTAAAAGTTATGAGCGGAAGTGTTTCCCTTTTTTAAATGATTTCTGAACACTTACTTGTACGAAGGGATAGAGATCGGGGTAATCGTCCATAACGGCCACCTCCGAGCCATCAATGCTCGCATGGTAATAAACTCCGTCTTCAAATTCTACAAATATATCCGGATTCTCATGAAATCTGGGGTCTTCCTAGCGAGCATGGTCCTCTGGTTGAGGAGGGGGGCAATAGATGTTCTCGACTACCTTCCTCCATGACTGTTTTGAAGCAACCAGAGTATTCAGTTAATGCATAGCAGTAATAAAAAAGGTGTTGTATGACTAAACTTACCCAGTCGATGGGGTTGTACATGGAGAAACCTTCTCGGCAATTTAAACGGGCGAAGTCTTCTTCCTCTCCCTTATAAAGATCCACCAGCATGGCAGCCAATGCAGCTTGGTTATCCGGACACTTTCGCGTATAGCGAGACGCGTCGTCCTCCCTATTGTAGTTCCATAAAGGACCCACTCCGGACTGAAGAGGCTGGATACCACTTTATCGCAATAGCCATGACTTCAACGACGGAGAGTCTGGAGTGGGTCAACAATCTGACGTTGCTGACCAATCTCATCATTTCCGCACTATCCTCTTGTCTAGGGGATTTGGGGCGCCGGCTGAATAGCTTCTTCAAAGGAGCGCTGGAGAACTCGGGAAGCCCACGCCGAACAGGGTCTAGAAGAGGAACATCCTCAATGTAAAACCATTCAGAAGACCATTCATCGGACCCCCTCTTCGGAGTCCTGACTGGGTAACCAGATCCGGCTATGCGCCATACTTCAGCGCCACCCACTTCAAACATAGACCCTCCGCCCTGGTGGCGGGGGCGAGGCAAAAGAACTTTTTCCATAGTTGGAAATGAGCCTCGCAGCCTAAAATAATTCGCAACGACAAAACCAGAAATATGCAGAATGGAACCTGGTGTGAGGTTGTGCAGTTGGATCCTATAATATTCCAATAGACCCCTGGGGAAGGGGTGGATCGGGAATCCTACACCCCTCAGAAGGAACGAGATGAAGCACACCCTCTCCCCTTGGCTGGGGTTGGGGAAATTCTCTGCCAATGCACCATCGCCCATAGAAGTTAATCCTGCCCGTACGGAGACTAGATCCGTGGGGGGAAGGTATCCTTGCGTCTGGAGATGGTGGAGCTGAAGATGGGATACAGAACAACTTTGCCAATCCCCCTGTTGAGGGCCATGAGGACGCGAGGAGAAGCTAGGGATACTAGCCATGGTTTGAGCTTTTTTCGTGGTTTGCTCTATTACTCTTGGGGCGATGTAGGATGGCGTTTGGGGATCTAACCTCATTATATAAGCGCCATCCGTGCCTATTAAAAGGGTTAAAATATAAAGGTAACAGACCGTTCGCATTCGCTCAGACGCGTGGAAATCGAGGTGACGACAGGAAGGAATCATAAAGACTGGACACAGAAGCCGATGCCGGACTACCGTCAATCCAAAGTATGGTGGAGAACCCGCCTTGCAAAGCCGAAGACTTATATCCGCATACTACATCGTCATTGAGGGCAAGTTCGGGGGCTACTGAGGGAGTCCTGGATTCGGGGGTCCTCAGGTGTCTGGCCCAGGAGTATGGGCCGGGGTGGATGGGCCATACAAGATCAAGCTAAAGATTATCCTCCGTGTCTGGATGGTACTTCTCCATACGTAAACTGCAAGATTAGAGTCCGGTTGTTTCCTTCCCTAATGAACCAACCTTGTACAAACCCTAGGCCCCTCCGGTGTGTATATAAACTGGAGGGGTTAGTCCGTAGAGGCTATCCTCATTACCATCATCAGAATATTCATAGGCTAGACATCTAGGGTTTAGCCATTACGATCTTGAGGTAGATCAACTCTTGTAATCTCCATACTCTTTGAATATAATCAAGTAGGAGTAGGTTTTACCTCCTTTAAGAGGGCCCGAACCTGGGTAAACATTGTGTCCCCTGGTCCCCTGTTACCATTGATCCTTAGACGCATAGTTTGGGCCTCCCTACCCGAGATCTACCGGTTTTGACACCGACACCTGCCTAGAAAGTAGGTCTCAGTCCTCTGTCTGACCCGCCTAGAGATTGTTGGGCTGGTGGCCTCGCCGACTAGGCGCCATATGATAATCAGGTTTGTAACAATTATGTGGGCCCACTGGCACGCACCAATGACCAATTCTGAATGTGAGTGGCCAACCTCTTATTTATTGTAGAAAAGACAACAAAATGCATCTTATATATCTGATAAATATAAAGGGAAACAATAGTCAATACAATAGAAATATAATAAGACGTAAAACAATCATCAAAAAGTATTTTTTTCATTGAAAATCCTATTAATCGTCTTCTCCAGTTGATTTGTACGACCCATTGGAGTTTGAAAATTACATTGAACATGCAATAAGAATAATTACCACTTGCGAAAGCCCACACTATACTAGGATTTGAAGACTGCAATGGCACTCTGCTAGAAACGAGATCTAGTAATAGTTGAAAAAACATCGGTTGAGGCATGAATGCATGCGGTACAAGCTTGCAATCCTTCACCATCATTCTAGAGGGGTGGACAAACCTGACCATGTTGCAGAATAAAACGAAAGAAGATGCCAAAGTCGTTCCGCCAAATACCAGCCAACTGCTTTCTTTGATTGACGGACGTACTACCAAGATCCAAAGAGAGACAATAGATCTAGCAACACCTACCCTCATAGGCCCTATGTCGGTGTCGGTTTAGACATTGTCGAGGTAGGGGGAGGCTGAAAATAACTTCTCCAACGCGCCATCGCCTTTTACCACCTCACTGATGTTGCTGAGAACTAAATAAAGACCTACTAGAACTTAGGAAAATGAACGGGGCAGGTCCCACTCCTCTCATAGTGGACAATGCCAAACATGGGGGGACTGAGCCAACGACATGGAAAAGCCTTAGGTGTCGGCTAGGATTGAGAAGATAAATCTGCCAAGGTATACATGCAAGTCTTGAATGGGCTGGCCTTTTCATTGCTATAGTGAACTCGTTCAGGCTTTCCACGCGATCAACAAAAAGTGAACATTCCGTAACCACGAGATATATTATTTGTGGCATTATGTGGCAATTTGCCATTGTTTTGCACAGGGCTAGCGACCGATCGAACGTAATTAGGCTGGCCCATTGGTAGATACACAATGTACTAGAAGTTGGGAAGGTTTGTGGCCATCTTGGGAATCTTCTAAAGGGTTCCTGAACCGATTTCCTTTTTTGTGTGTTCTCTTATACTGGCTTTCCGAGTTTCTTTATTTCTTTTTGTTTTTCATGTTTTCGGTTTCTTTTTAAATTCACAATTTAAAAAAATGTTTGGGACTCTACAAAAAAAATGTCCATGATTTAAAAATGTTCCCAATTTCAAATTGTTAGCTAATTTGAAAAAATATTTGCATTTTCAAAAGGTGTTCACAAAATTTAAACATGATTGTGTTTTAAAAATGATCATGTTTTCAAACAATCTTCGTAGAATTTCAAAATATGTTTGCGTTTTCAATAATTGTTAACTTCAAAAAAATTCACAGCATCAAAGAATTTCGATTTTTCAAAAAACATTCAGACATTTGAAAATTTTTTCCAAATTAAAAAAAATGGGTTAAAAAAATCATGTTTCCAAAAAAATTACAAAATCCAAAATATGTTTGAATTTCAGTTTGTCTTTGAATTTCATGAAAAAATCCCGCTCCCGTAATTTGTTCACAAATTCAAAAAATGTTCCTATTTTTGAAAATGATAACTTTCAAAAAATGTTCTTGTTTCTGAAATTGTTTAGTATTTCAAAAAATGTTCACGTTATCAAAACGTTCTGAAAATTAAACATTTTTGCGTTTTCATAAAATATTTCATTTTCAAAAGACTGTTAGGAATCAAAAGAAGACAAAACACAGGTTCGCTACAGTGTGTGGTCACTACAGTGCCGTCTCGCAACGATGCGTCGTGGCTGCATGCGCTGCTGGCTGCAGTGGGTCGGCCCGCGAAGCTTGTCTTTTGGGCGACGAGCGTCCAATAGGTGCTCCCCGTAACTACTTCCCTTAACATAATAAATCCATCACCAATTAGAAAAAAACATAAATCCATCACAGTTATCGAAAACGAAGTCCGTGCATCATCACATGGCAGTGTCAAATATGACAAAACAAACTACGTAAGTTATCGTTGCACATGCATCGCCGCGAACATGCAAAAACTTAAAAAAGATCAAATAATCTACTATAATCACTGCGCTGCACACTAGGCCTGTTTTGACTAGCTGGATACGCTCAACCCGTCAAGCGCTATACCAGTAAAAAACTTGGTACAAGACCAGGACCAGCTGGTTGCTTACGTTTCTTTCAAGATTTCAAGATTCCGATTCCCGTGATCAAGCCGATCAACTTCAATATTCGCTGCGGTGGCCAACCGCTACCATCTTGCAACGAGGACACATGAATATATGCATAATGTAACCATGGCGTGCTGCCTGAAAGTACGTACTCCAAGTCTTTACAATACACTTACTTAATATATTTTTCTTACACATTTTCCGTGGCTCGCTTGACTCACTCGATCGGCAGGTAGATTCCTCGAACCACCGCCAGTTTTTCTCTCCTAACCAAAGCTCGCGTGCACTTGACCCATGCAGCGCGACTATGAGACAAACGCCACGGAAGTAGCTACGGTACACCTCTACACTCTACTACAGTAGTTTAGTCCGGCGGCGATTGGCCTTGGCATTGCACTGCCGGATTGCTCACGACCTACCCGGACAAAACCAAAGCGCGAAACATTAAACTTAGCACATTTAAGAAGCCATTAACGTCTCGATCGAGCTGGAGCTTGCCGTCGCTCTCCGGCAGCACCGGCCGGATCAGCGAATCTTCCCACGCTACTTCGTCATCTATGTGGCAGAGTGGCAGCTACCTAGCCGAGACGGACGGATACAGCGCAAGTCTTCGCATCGCGAGCTGCCAACTTGCGGTCAGTTGGTGGCGGCCATTTCCACCTTCTTCTCCTTCCCGGCGCCGTCGTCGGCTTCCGCGGCGCCCTGCTTGTGCGTTGCCGTGGTGCCGAACAGCGAGCTCATGTCCTCTAGCGTGCGGCCTCGGGTCTCCGGCAGGTAGGCGAAGAAGAACACCCACGCGAACGAGGCGATGCCGGCGAAGAGGAAGAAGGCGCCGCCGATTGTCATGGCCTTGGACAGCGAAATGAAGGTCATGGAGATCACGCCGCTGGTCAGGCGGTTGACGGCCACGCCGAGGGAGCAGCCCAGCGCGCGCACGTGCAGCGGGAAGATCTCCGAGCTGTACACCCACGTGATGGGGCCGAGGCCGATGGAGAAGAAGGCCACGTAGGCCATGATGCAGAAGATGCACAGGACGATGGCCCAGGTGATCTTCTCGTCCGGGTGGCGGCTGATGACGGTGAGCCCCGTCGCGAGGCCCACTAGGGAGACGATCATGCCTCCCGTGCTGCTCAGCAGCAGCGGCCGACGGCCGATGCGGTCGAGGAGGAAGGTGGCCACCAGGATGAAGACCGTCTTGGTGGCCCCGACCGCCACGGTGGTGCCGAGGAGACGGTTGTCGCCCGTGATGCCGGCGCTCTTGAAAACTCGCGGGCTGTAGAGCACGACGGCATCGATGCCCGAAGACTGCTGGAAGAAGTGGATGCCGATTCCCGCGATGAGGATGTGGCGCATGGCTTTGGTCGGGGACAGGATGAGGTCCTTCCACACGCGCTTCTCCTCGCTGCTTCCTTTGTTTTTGGGCACGGTGACCACGTCGCCGTCAAGGTCCAGAGGGATGCCGGCGGCAGTCTTGATGTCGGCGAGGCGCTCGGCGGCCTCCTCCGGCGTGTCGGAAGTCTTGGCAAGAACAACCTTAGCGTCCGCGAGACGGCCCTTCATGACGAGCCACCGGGGAGACTCGGGCATGCCGAGCACCATGAAGGCGAGCAGGACGGACGGCACCGCGCCTATGCCGAGCATGATGCGCCAGCCGAGGCGGAGGGAGAGGCGGGCGAAGGCGAAGTTGGAGACATATCCGAGAAGGATGCCGAAGTTGATGAACACCTCCGGGAAGGAGGTGAGGAAGCCACGGGCAGACGCGGGGGACACCTCGGCCGTGTACACGGGCGCGATCATGAGAGCGTACCCCACGCCGATGCCGGCCACGAAGCGGCCGAACATGAGCATGGCGTAGTTGACGGAGAGGCCCATGATGAGGGCGCCCGCGAAGAAGATGACGGCGGCGAAGACGATGGTGAAGCGCCGGCCGATCCAGTCGGACGTCCGCCCCGCCGCGAAGGAGCCAATGAGCGAGTACACGTTGAGGATGCCCATGAGGATCTCCAGCTGGGTGTCGTTGATCTTCAGGTCCTTCTGGATGTACAGCGATGCTCCGCTCATCACACCGATGTCTGCAGACCCAAACAAACAGTGTTCAGCCCATGCAAAGCACGTACGTACGTACTAGAATATGCAACAGATCCAGCGAAATGGTCTGTGCGCAAGAACATTAGGGCGTACCGTAACCGAGGAGGATGGAGGTCATGGAGGCGAGGATGGCGCAGGCGAAGGCGAACCTCACGTTGCCCTTCTTCTTGGGCCCGACGGCCGCCGGGAGCGCGGCGCGGTCCATCGTCGACGACGCCCCTCTGCTCGCTGCCTGAGGATTATGCCGACGAGGTCCTCCTTTTGTATAGTTTAGTGGTGCTCGAGAGCTGGTTTCTATGTGCCAGTGGAGTGTTGCATTGCCGGGGAGGGACGCATTTATAGGCACAAGTTGCATTGACAGAAGGAGGGGGCTTCAGCTCAGCTCAGACACAAGAGCAGAAGCTGGAATAGTATACGTAGGCGTGGGCCCGCTTCGCAGCAACTGGCATGTGGGCCCACAGTGATGACCAATCGTGCCGTTGAATAATCAGCGGTCACCGGTGGTGTAGCTATCTCCTCTCTTGCAAAATACGCACGTCTCGCTGCCACAGTCCCATAGGCGATGCCAGATTAATCTGCCGCACGACCACTTGGGTCTTCGCCTCGTTGGACCGGCGTTCCTGGAGTTGTTGGACGTGGTTATCACCAGATCACCTCCGGGCGCCGATATGGCTGAAATGCTGCATCATCTCTTTCCTGACTATCTGAATTTGGTACAAGTAATAATAAAGAATGGGATTAGGGGATCATTCATCAATCTGCATGATTTTCTCAACCCAAAAGGGAAAAAGAGAAGAAAGATCTGCGTGCTTTCTCACTAGAGTACGTGGCAGCATCCCCTTTGGATTAGGGTCCAATAGAAGGTGAAAAGGCCTCCCTCGAAAGGGAACCGTACAAAGACTTGTAGCGCCACTCACCACTCATGCATGCATGCATTTCATACGCAGTATTGCTGTCCTTTTGAGTTTCGAGCATTAGACATGTGCTCCCTTCGATTCCAAAATGATTTAAGTCTTAGGTTTGTCCTAAGCCAAATGTACTTATGTTTGCTCAATATTATAGACATACTACCCTCTATCACACCGATAGGATTACGATCAGGTGGGTGGGGCCCCTTCCTCCTTCTTCTCCAATCACAATAATCCATCTGGCAGTGTACGTAAAGCAGGTAACTATGTTTATGGTGGTCTCGGTGGTTGGCATGAGGCAGCAGACAGATCTTGCGGCGGCGGCTGCCGCCATTGTGCAAGAGTTCAACCTGGAGCCGCTGGACATGTCGATTAGGGAGTTCTTTCCGGAGGATTTTTTGGTACTCTGTCGTTCGGTGGAAATCAGGAACATGTTGATCAGGAGGGGGAGGGTTGGCACGCCGCAGTTCGACCTCCTGCTGAAGTCGTGGTCTCGCCGGGCTCGAGCGACGGCAATCTCTATGCCTTTCCTCGTCCCGCTGGCCCTGCGAGGTGTGCCGGCGAACGCGTGGACTAGGAGGACGGCGCACACTCTGCTTCATGGCCTGGGCATTGTGGTCAAGGTGGCGGCGTCTACGGAGGCGAGGAACGACATGTCCGGCTTTCGGGTTTGGCTGCGGACGGATGATCCGGCGAGAATCCCTTCCCGTCGCATTCTCGTCGTGGAGGAGCCGGGCAGGAGGAGTGCCCGGGCCCTGAATGTGAGCAATGAGGCGATGCACTGTGGTATCCCGTCTCCATTATCCAGGAGGAGGGCGCCGTCAGGTTGGGGCCGCATGTCGGTGGCCGCCGCCGCCCTCAGTTGGAGATGGCCGCGGTGGGCCTGGTTCGGGTGGTGCGCGTGGAGGCCGTGGGCCTGCATCTGCGGCTGGGCAGGAGCGGGTGTTACCTTCATCCGATGGCTCGCCGGCGGCGGCCGCTTCGGCGGGTTCGGCGCCAGTTCAGGGGCGTCAACGGCAGGTTCAAACAGGTCTTCCAGGCGGTCAACAAAGGCAGGAATGTGGTGGACCAGGGGTGGATGACTGGGCCTGCGTCATCATGGGGCCAGGCGATTCGGAGATCAGCTTGGTTGGCTCGGTTCGGCTGTTGGAGGCTGACCCGGAGGGAGGAGGAGTTGGTAGCTGGGACCCACCCTCTGTGAAAAGCGTTGTGGGCCCACGGAGGGGTCCGGTAGGACCGACGGTGCAGTCTGGCTCTCTGCTGGCCGGCAGTGGTGGGGTTCCAGGGGTGGCATGTGTGTCTCTGCTGGCCGACAGCAGTGGGCAAAGCGCCCTGCAGCCAATGGATGGGCAGGATCCCCCCGCCTCGCCCGGGACTTCGCGGGTCGTCCGGTTCGGGCTGTGGGCCATTCCCCTGCAGGAGGAGGATGCGACAAGCGCGCAGGCTGGTAACAGGATACTCGCGCGGACCGAGGAGGATATCGGTGGTTCGGTCAGTTCATGATTGGTGGGATCATGGGCCAAGGAATCCGATGCGAGTGGGCCCGTCGTGCATGCTGATGGGACGTGCCCATGCACGCAATGTGGTAGGGAGGGCTGGTTCTCGGTGAGTTTATCCGATCAGGCTGCTTCGCCAGCGGTGTCTTTGGACGCGGCAATTCCTCCCCGGACCCAGCCCTCGCCCCAGGAGCAGGTGGCCCTAATTTTCTCGGAGCCGAGGCAAGCTCTATCTCCGTTGCTGTCGCAACCCATGACCAGGGCTCCTCCTCAGAAAATAAGGAAGCCTAGGCAAAAGCGGCCGCCGGTTTCCTCCCCGCGGAGGAGCGTGAGGCTTGCCAAGGGAGGACGTGGATCAAAAGCAACCAAACAACAGGCGGTGCTTATCAGGAAGCAGTGTCTCGCGCATGAAGGGGACCAAATCACGGATAAGGCTCTGCAGGCCTATGTGGATCTATTCGACAAGCCTCTGGTGGAGAGCCACGTCAAGGCTATTCTAGCTTTGTTCGGTTGGGACTCGTCGGCGCTTCCGTTTGTGAGGGAAGACGTCGAGGTGGTAAGGGGTGCGTAGGGTTACGGCGCACCTAGGTGGTAGTGGTGGGTCCTCGTTATGGCTACACAACCCCCAAAATTGATAGTGTGGAATGTGCGTGGGCTTAATTCCCCGACACGTCGTAGCTCGGTCTTTCAGGTAATTGAGGCAGCTCGTGCTAGCATTGTGTGCCTTCAAGAAACCAAGATGGAGATCATAACGAACAAACTTGTTAAGCAATGCCTGGGTAATAGATTTGAGGATTTTTACTATGTGCCAGCTATCGGCACGCGTGGGGGTATCCTTCTGGCTTGGGATAGATTGGTAGTCTCGGCCTCTAATAGGCATGTTACAGAAAACACACTCACGACCCTTGTCAAGCAAGATGGAGAGGCCATGTGGTGGTTGACGGGAGTATACGGGCCACAAAGTGATGTGGAGAATGTGGAGTTTCTTCAAGAGCTGAGAGAGGTGCGCGACCTTCAGGTGTGACCATCGACAGTCGTGGGGGATTTCAACCTTTTGGTTAATCCGGAGGACAAGAATAATGCTGTGATCAATCAAAGAATGATGGCTAGATTTCGGGCTTTGCTCAATTCCTTGGAGCTCAAGGAACTATACTTAAATGGCAGAAGATACACGTGGTCTAACGAGAGGAGAAACCCCACCTTGGAGAAAATAGATCATATCTTTGTTACAAACTCTTGGGAGGAGATCTATCCGCGCAGCCTGTTGACAGCTGTGGGCTCGGCAGTCTCGGACCACTCCCCTCTTTTGGTGGATCTTGACGCGGATTTTCAGTTGGGCAAGCGCTTCAAATTTGAGAGTTTCTGGCCTAAAGCCGTGGGCTTACTTGATACGATTCAAGAGGCATGGCAGGCTGTTCCATCGGTGGGAAACCTGTTTGTGGACCTGGACAATAAGTTACACGCTACAGCGAAGGCTTTGCGGAAATAGAGCGATAGATGGATTGGGAATATAAAGCTCCAACTAGCTTTGGCAATGGAGATCATCGGTCGGTTGGATAAGGCGATGGAATCTAGGCATCTATCGGATCATGAGCATGGGCTTAGGAAGCTGCTTAATTAAGAAAAAACTATTGGGCCTCTGCTCGCTGGAGCGGTCGATTGCGAGACAAAGATCGCGAGTTCTGCAACTCAAGGAGGGCGAGGCGAACACGGAATATTTCCAGCGCCAGGCGAGGTACAGGCAGAAGAAAAACGTGATCACGTCGCTTTCACACGAGGGTGTGTTACACACCGGGCAAGATCGCATTGCATCGATGGTGGACAATTACTACGACGGATTGTTTGGGTCTTCGGTGCATAGGGCGGCCTCGATCAACCTGGACTTGCTGGACCTCCCGTCCCTGGATCTCACGCATCTCGAGGCTCCTTTCTCAGTTGATGAGGTCGAGAGGACAATCAAGGCAATGCCACTCGACAAGGCACCGGGCCCAGATGGCTTCACTGGCCGCTTCTTCATCTCATGTTGGCATATAATCAGGGAGGACTTTATGAAGGCGCTTCATCAGTTCCATGGTGGTGACATGAGGGGGCTGGCGTCCATTAACAAGGCGCTAGTATCCATCCCTCCAAAGGTGCATGGGGCAGTGGACATTAAGGATTTTAGGTCGGTGAGCCTCATTAGTGGACCTGTCAAAAATTCTGACAAGATACTCGCGACCAGATTGGCGGATGATCTACCGCGGTTAGTGGGGCATCACCAGAGTGCCTTTGCGAAAGGTTGTTCGCTTCAGGATAACTTTATGCTGGTGCAATGCACGGCTAGGAGACTCCATGCTTTGAGGAATCCAGTAGTACTACTGAAACTCGATATCACAAAAGCTTTTGACACCATCCATTGGCCTTTTCTGCTTGAGATTTTGCGGAGATTGGGTTTCGGAACCAAATGGGTAACATGGATGTGTGGACTGTTGGCCACATCCTCCACTAGGATTATGGTGAATGGGTTGCCGGGAAGACCGATCCTGCCTTGCCAGGGCTTCAAGCAAGGGGACCCGTTGTCTCTAATGCTCTTCATACTTTGCATGGAATTGCTTCGAGCACTCTTCCACTATGCCACAGAAAAAGGGATGCCGGCGCCTTTGGCGCGGTCAGGCCTCAAGCAGCAGGTTTCCATGTTCGCAGATGACGTGGTCGTTTTCTTGAAGCCAAATGAGTTGGAGGCGCGAACTTGTGACACTGTGTTGCAGCTTTTTGGTCAGGCTTCGGGCTTGGTGGTGAACAGAAACAAGAGCATGATCATGCCAATCAGGTGCTCCACGGACGAGTTGGACTTAGTTACAAATACCTTGGGCTGCCCCTCGGGCGCCTTCCCCTGCAAGTACCCCGGCCTCCCTTTAACTCTAAGAAAGCAAACGGCGGCACATCTCCAAGGTTTGGTCGACAAGGTGGGAGATGCACTGCCATTATGGAAGGCCGCATTACTGCATAAAAGCAGCCGACTGTTGAATATCCAGTCGGTGCTTTGCGCAATCCCGATGCACTCCATGTTAGCGATGGATCTACCAGCTAAGACAATATCAGCGCTAACCAAAATTTGTCGTGGGTTCCTATGGTGTGGCTAGAAAGATGCACATGGTGGAAACTACTCGGTATCCTCGGAGGTGGTGAGCACGCCGAAATGGGCGGGAGGTCTAGGTCTTGGAATAGCAAACTTGAAATGGCTAAACAAAGCACTTCAAGCACAATGGCCTTGGCTGCAGAAGTACGACAAGCAAAGACCATGGGTGGAATTCCAAATCAGTGTTCTGGCAGAGGCAAATGCTCTGATGCAAGCGGCAGCGATCTCGTCCGTTGGCGATGGTAAATCCACAATCTTCTGGGAGGATAAATGGTTGGATGGATCCAGGATAGGCGACATTGCACCTCTGATCTATGACAGGATCCCACGAAGAATTAGGCAGTCGATGAGGGTCTCGGAGGCACTCAACAATAACAGCTGGGTAGCTAGCATTGGAACAGAACTTTTAGCGGATGCTTTACTTCAATTCCTGAGGCTCTGGTCGAGAGTGATGGAGAAGCAGCTCGTGGAGAATGCACAAGACATAGTGCGTTGGAGTTGGGAGAGCAACGGTCAATTTTCGGCGCGTTCGGCCTATGCAGCAAGGTTTCTGGGTATGGAAGTTTCTCCGGAGGCTGAGTTCGCGTGGGACTCCAGGGCTCCGCTTTGCTATCGTTTCTTCTCATGGCTTGCCCTAAAGAACAAATGCTAGACCTCTAATCGGTTGGCCAGGCATGGACTACCCCATCAAGATTCATGCCCTTTGTGCAGCCAGGAGGAGGAAACCATCCAACACCTCCTTCTGGGCTGTGTGTTTGCGAGGCAGATTTGGCATTGGCTGGGAGTGATCACAAGAAGACCGAGCTTGGAGCCACTAGTAGGTGAGGAGTTATGTGAGTGGTGCATTAGGCAAGATTCGATTGGGCAGAACAAGAGAGCAACAAGAGCAAAGTGCCTATTGGTAATGTGATCGATTTGAAAGCACAGGAATGACATTGTGTTCAACGGCGCACCACTTTCCCTTTCGAGAGTGAGGCAGACGATCATGGAAGAGGCCCGGCTATGGGATAAGCCAGGATTACTTAAAGGTGGAGACGATGGAGTACCGGTAGATGGGGAGGTAGCGAGGTGGGAGGGCGAGAATTAGAGTACAAAGGGTTTGGTAGTGTCGGTAAAACCGGCATGTATATACTTCATGTAAATATGACTTTTGGGGAGTCTTTCCCCCTCCTTCTTTAATGAATGATACGCATGCTTGTGCGTATTTGATAAAAAAATATAAGATCATTTTCAAGCTAACAATAGTTTAAAAAACAATTTTACATTGTGAGACGAGGGAGTATATGGCAAGATCTACAACATTAAATGTGTATGTATGAAAATATATTTCATAAATAATCTCACATGACTAATTTGATGTTTATATATTCTTCTATATACTTGATAAACTTAATTTTTTTACTATGGATAAACCTAGAGGCTAGAACTTAATTAATTTGGAATGGATGTAGTATTCTCTTGGATGCTCAATATAAACCTTGCTTGTTCTTTTGAATTAACTTGGTAGCGATTCTCAATTATACTCACAAAAAGGTTTCTTAGTACACTTGGCATTGACATATACATTCTCTTATTTCGCAAAAAAAGACAGATACAATCCCTCTATGCTAATGCTAGCAAACTAAACTCCCTCTATTTCATTTTGCTTTGCACACTATTACAAGTTAAAGAAGGCACTTTTGTTTTTTCATGTATTGGCTTGCTGTTTCTTGGTTTCATAATATGCAGTGTAATCCAAAAAAATATGAAATTTATAAACCTGCATTGAGACTGAACAAGTACATGCAAAGTAAGGACATCTCCAACAGCGACCCACAAATTTCGTCCCACATCCGTCCGCGGACCGGGGAGGGGGGGACCAGTACACACGGATGCGGGAGGCCGCTGAGGGAGTCCCGGACTAGGGGGTGTCCGGATAGCCGAACTATCATCATCGGCCAGACTCCAAGACTATGAAGATACAAGATTGAAGACTTCGTCCCGTGTCCGGATGGGACTTTCCTTGGCGTGGAAGGCAAGCTTGGTGATACGGATATGTAGATCCCCTACCATTGTAACCGACTCTGTGTAACCCTAGCCCTCTCCGGTGTCTATATAAACCGGAGGGTTTTAGTCCGTAGGACGAACAACAATCATACCATAGGCTAGCTTCTAGGGTTTAGCCTCCTTGATCTCGTGGTAGATCTACTCTTGTACTACCCATATCATCAATATCAATCAAGCAGGAGTAGGGTTTTACCTCCATCGAGAGGGCCCGAACCTGGGTAAAAACATCGTGTCCCTTGTCTCCTATTACCATCCGCCTAGACGCACAGTTCAGGACCCCCTACCCGAGATCCGCCGGTTTTGACACCGACATTGGTGCTTTAATTGAGAGTTCCTCTGTGTCGTCGCCCATAGGCCCGATGGATCCTTCGATCATCAACAACGACGCGGTCCGGGGCGAGACTTTTCTCCCCGGATAGATATTCGGCGGCTTCGCACTGCGGGCCAATTCACTTGGCCATCTGGAGCAGATCGAAAGCTACACCCCTGGCCATCAGGTCAGATTTCGAAGTTTGAACTACACGGCCGACATCCGCAGAGACTTGATCTTCGACGGTTTTGAGCCACAGCCGAGCGTGCCGCACTATCACGATGGGCATGATTTAGCTCTGCAGCCGGACAGTGCCCTGGAGGCCGCACAAGAGTCCGCTCCGACCCTTAACTCGGAGCCGACTGCGCCGATCGAGGATGGGTGGCTGGACACCGCCTCGGGGGCTGCTACCTCTACGGCGATAGAGCCGAATACCGACCCTGCCTTTCGCAAAGCCCGTGACTCCGAGGTGCCGGACTCCGAGCCTCCCACGCCCCTGCCAATCGAGTCCGATTGGGCGCCGGTCATGGAGTTCACTGCTACAGATATCTTTCAACACTCGCCTTTTGGCGACATATTAAATTCGCTAAAGTATCTCTCTTTATCAGGAGAGCCCTGGCCGGATTACGGTCAGGACGGTTGGGATGCGGACGACGAAGAAATTCAAAGCCCACCCACCATCCACTTTGTAGCCACCGTCGATGACTTAACCGACATGCTAGACTTCAACTCCGAAGACATCGACGGTATGGACGACGATGCCGGAGAAGACCAAGAACCAGCGCCTACGGGGCACTGGAAAGCCACCTCGTCATACGACATATACATGGTGGACATCCCAAAGGATGGGAATGGCGATGGAACAGCGGAGGATGACCCCTCCAAGAAACAACCTAAGTGCCGAAGTCAGCGGCGCCGCTCTAAATCCCGCCACAGCAAAAATAGAGATTCTGGCACCAGAGATGATAACACCCCGGATAGTGCCGAAGACAACCCCCTCCAGCAAGAATCAGCACAGGAGGATGGAGAAGCCAGCCCTCGCGAGAGAGCGGCAAACAAAGAAGTAGAGGACGATAATTACATGCCTCCCTCCAGAGACGAGGCAAGCCTCGACGACGACGAATTTGTCGTGCCTGAGGATCCCGTCGAACAAGAGCGTTCCAAACGCAGGCTTATGGCCACGGCAAGCAGCCTAAAGAAAAAGCAACAACAACTTAGAGCTGACCAAGATTTGCTAGCCGACAGATGGACTGAAGTCCTTGCGGCCGAAGAGTATGAACTCGAACGCCCCTCCAAAAGTTACCCCAAGCGCAAGCTGCTGCCCCTATTAGAGGAGGAAGCATATAAACCTACATCACCAGTGCACAATACGGCCGACCGGCCACCTCGTGGCCGCGACAGAGAGGCCTCTAGGCCCTCCACTAAAGCCGTACCCCGGCATCGCTCGAAAAATACAAGGCCACGGGGGAATGCGCCGGACTTGCGGGACATGTTGGAGGATAAGGCAAGACAATCAAGATTGATCTACGAATCACGTGGGCGCCCCACGATGCGCGACGACAACCATCACGCCAGATACAGCAATTCCGGCCGGGCCGAACACAGTAGACAAAGCTCGCTTGAGCTGCGTCATGACATAGCCCAATATAGAGGCGCCGCACACCCACTATGCTTCACAGATGAAGTAATGGATCATCAAATCCCCGAAGGGTTCAAACCCGTGAACATTGAATCCTACGATGGCACACAGATCCCGCGGTTTGGATCAAAGTCTATCTCCTTCATATCCACATGGCCCGCGGTGATGATCTTCACGCCATCAAATACCTCCCACTCAAGCTTAAAGGACCAGCTCGGCATTGGCTCAACAACTTACCAGCAGAATCAATTGGGTGTTGGGAGGACCTGGAAGCCGCATTCCTTGATAACTTCCAGGGCACGTATGTGCGACCACCAGACGCGATGACCTAAGCCACATAATTCAGCAGCCAGATGAATCAGCCAGACAATTCTGGACACGGTTCTTAACCAAGAAAAATCAAATCGTTGACTATCCGGATGCAGAGGCCCTTGCAGCCTTCAAACATAACATCCGCGACGAGTGGCTTGCCCGACACCTAGGACAGGAAAAGCCAAAATCCATGGCAGCCCTCACATCACTCATGACCCGCTTCTGTGCGGGAGAGGACAACTGGCTAGCCCGCAGTAATAACCTCACCAAAAATTCTGGTAGTCCGGATACCAAGGACAGCAATGGCAGGTCGCGTCGCAATAAGCACAAACGCCGCATTAACAGCGATAATACTGAAGATACGGCAGTCAACGCCGGATTCAGAGGCTCTAAACCCGGTCAGCGGAAAAAGCCATTCAAAAGAACTACTCCGGGCCCGTCCAATTTGGACCGGATACTCGATCGCTCGTGCCAGATACACGGCACCCCTGAAAAGCCAGCTAATCACACCAACAGAGATTGTTGGGTATTGAAGCAGGCAGGCAAGTTAATTGCCAAAAACAATGACAAGGGGCTGCATAGCGATGACGAGGAAGAGACCCTGCCGCCGAACAATAGAGGACAGAAGGGTTTCCCCCCACAAGTGCGGACGGTGAAGATGATATACGCAACCCACATACCCAAAAGGGAGCGGAAGCATGCGCTCAGGGACGTATACGCGATGGAGCCAGTCGCCCCAAAGTTCAATCCATGGTCCTCCTGCCCGATCACTTTTGATCGAAGGGACCATCCCACTAGCATCCGCCATGGCGGATATGCCGCATTGGTTTTGGACCCAATCATCGACGGATTTCACCTCACTAGAGTCCTGATGGACGGCGGCAGCAGCCTGAACCTGCTTTATCAGGATACAGTGCGCAAGATGGGCATAGACCCCTCAAGGATTAAACCCACAAAGACGACCTTCAAAGGTGTTATACCAGGTGTAGAGGCCAATTGTACAGGCTCTGTTACACTTGAAGTGGTCTTTGGATCCCCGGATAACTTCTGAAGCGAGGAGTTAATCTTCGACATAGTTCCGTTCCACAACGGCTATCATGCACTGCTCGGACGAACCACGTTTGCAAAGTTCAATGCGGTGCCGCACTACGCATACCTCAAGCTCAAGATGCCAGGCCCTCGAGGAGTCATCACGGTCAACGGAAACACCGAACGCTCTCTTCGAACGGAGGAGCATACAGCGGCTCTCGCGGCGGAAGTACAGAGTAGCCTCTTAAGGCAATTCTCGAGTCCGGCTGTTAAGCGACCGGACACCGTCAAGCGCACCCGGAGTAACCTACAACAAGAGCACCTGGCACATTCCAAGCACGCGTAGCAATGCGGCCCCAACCCCAGCCCTCGCAAAATTGCAAGACCAGTACTACGCGTACATCACTACGCTCTGGAGATACCATGGGCATAGGGGAAGGGGCACAACCACGGCAGGCCCAGAGTGCGGCTCAACCACACCAGGGGCTTCCAAATGTGTCATCCTTTTTTTCTTTCCTTTTTTTTCTTATCCTCAGGACTCCGTTTCCCAGAAGCCCTGACCGGCAGTAGACCTGCCGAACTCACGATGCAACAGCCAGGGAAGCAGAAAAGCTACGACGAGTATCCAGGTGGTCTCCATTACGAGCATTATACCTGCTTTATACACCATTCCGCAGCATACCCCTGGAGGAGGGCATGTTAAATAGTCCCACCCCTTGCTTATCGCACTATTTGTATCGTTCTTCATTCATTGCAGTATTTTTCGAATAAACAATGCATCGCTTTTTTGCTTAATCATTGCATTCCTTTTTACATACATGTTAGCTTATGACATGTTGCATCTGTACGCTTTGGTACGGCTAAATACACCAGGGGCTTAAGTTCCCCAAATTATGGTGTGATAAGTCCGAACACTTTCACAAGTGCGGCACCCCGAACTTATAGCATTATATGCATCGGCTCCGAATCATGTTTGGGTCAATAGTTGGGTTTGCCCGGCTCCCATGTTTTGGTACCTTACGTTCCGTTATATCGGCTAAGGTAGCGCTGGGAGAACCACTGCGATTGTGCCCCAGTTGAGCTGGGTGAGCACCTTAGTGGAGAAAGCTAAAACTGACCGTCATGATGGGGCGAGAGCCGGTCGCTGTTCGAGAGGTTTTTTCGAGTCCCTAAAGACTTATGCCGCTTAGAGCGAGGAACCGGTTTTGTCCGGCCCAGGCGTGGATAGCGCCCCGAATTCGGCCTTCCGAACACTAGGGGCTTCGCCAAAATTTAAAATTATAGAATTCTATGGCTAAGTGAGAGTGTTCAAGCATTATAAGTCCGGTTGCCTAGTTCATTGTGTTGAGCGCCTCCCTAGAAGGACCCAAAAATGGGAACAAGAGCGCTCAAGTTTATCCCAAACACCCCAGCACTCGTGGCATGGGGGCTGAAGCCAATGACTTGCCATCTCTCAGATTTGATAAACGGCCGCACAGAAGGTAATATTTTAAATTAACAAGAGTTTCTTCGTGCATATGAACAAAGTTCTCAGCGCACAGGATAACAAAACGCGAGTCTACTCGAAAATTACATCTTTGGAGCACTCACCCGCAATAATGCGGGCACCCTTCAGGACACCCTTATAATACATCTCGAGCGTGCGATACTCCTTGCCCGGCGGTGGCGCGTCCATCACAAGCTTCTCGGCGTCCATCTTGCCCCAGTGCACCTTAGCGCGGGCAAGGGCCCGACGGGCACCTTCAATGCATGCGGAATGCTTGATGACGTCAACCCACGTACAGGCGTCCACCAGCCACCACACCAGACCGAAGTAGCTCCTAGGCATGGCTTCTTTGGGCCACAGCCGAACTATGAGGCCCTTCATGGCCTGTTCGGCCACCTTGTGGAGCTCAACCAGCTGCTTCAGCTGGTCGCTCGGGGGCACCGGAGGTCCGGCCTCAGCATACTGAGACCAGAACACCTTTTCTGTCGAGCTCCCCTCCTCGGCTCTGTAGAATGTGGCAGCATGGGACATGCTACGGGGCAGATCTACGAACGCTCCTGGAGAGCTCCGAATTCAGGTAAGTAACAAGTAATTCACTTTTACATGCCTGCTTTGCATGAATAATGCCTTACCCGCCGCTATCTTCTTTACTGCCTGAATTTCCTGGAGGGCCTTCTGGGCTTCGGCCTTAGCGGCTTTGGCACTCTCAAGAGCCGACGCGAGCTCGGACTCCCGAGTCCTCGAGTCACGCTCCAAACTCTCGTGTTTTTCCATGAGAGCCTGGAGCTCTTGCCGCACCTCCGCCACCCGCGCCTCCTGCTTCTCTCGCTCAGTGCGTTCCGCGGCCGCATTATGTTCGGCTGCGGACACCGCCTCCTTCAGGGTCGCCACCTCGTTCGTAGCCCCTGGAGTACCCAAGTTATTCCTATCATTTTTTGCAACCAAAATCCTTTTCTATAAGGTACAACTTTAATAAGGTGTTACTTACCTTCCTTCTCCTCGAGCTGCTTCTTGGCATGGCCGAGCTCGATCTCGGACCGCTCGAGGCTCTGCTTCAAGGAATTGACCTCCGCAGTCAGTGCGGCAGAGGTCAGTAGCGCAGCCTGCATTCCCATATTGACATATTTGTGTTAGACTCCTACGTATATCTTTTTAGATCCTCAGTTCGGCTTTTCTTTCCGAACACCGAACTGAGCATCAGGGGCTACTGTCTATGCGGTACTATTTTACATATCTTAAAACCCTTACCTCAAAGCCTGTTAGAAGGCTAGTGCAGGCTTCGGCCAGCCCACTCTTGGCGGACCGAACTTTCTGAATCACCGCACTCATAACAGTGCGGTGCTCCTCGTCGATGGAGGCGCTGTTGAGCACCTCCAGCAAATTATTCGGCGCCTCCGGTTGGACGGAGGTCACCGGCGTCACAGTCTTGCCCTTCTTACGAAGGGGCCGCCCGCCGGACTCTGGAACCACTAAAGGTTCCGGTGCGAAGTCCGGTCCAAAGTCCGGGAGGTTGCCCTGTGGCACCTCCGGGGCCTCCTCCTCCTGGCCGGTCCCCTTCTGGGACCCCACCTCGGTGTTGTCTGCGTCACGGGGGGAGGAGGCGGTCGGAAGTGAAGCGCTATTCACATCCAACGGACCCAAGGACCCGCTCGACGAAGCGGGGAAATGGTCCTTGGGCGGACTACATGGTTGTACGCGGCGTTAGAAGACACTATGCGGCAAAAAGAAAAATTATGATTTATTCAGGAGTCCGGACACTTAGATCTCTCCAGGGGCTTGGCCCTCGAGGGCCCCTCCTCGTCACCGTCATCAGCGTTGGTGGACCAATCCGGGGGAAGGGTCCTTCCTTTCTTGGACCCTTCGGCCTCCCCCGTTGGGGAAGCCTTCCTCTTCTTCTCTCCCCCCGCCGGGGGAGAGGCCTCTTTCTTCTCCTCCTCATCTTCGTGGGAGGAGTCCGCCTCGGAGTCGTCGGACGATGAGTCCCATAACACCTGGCACCGGGAACTCCTCCGGGTTCCCGTGGCCTTCTTCTTGGCCTTCTTCTCCGACACCACGTAAGGCGCCGGGACCAGCAGCCCTGTCAAACGGGCATCCACTGGGTCTTCTGGAAGGGGAGCCGGACAGTTAACCTGTCCGGACGTCTTCTGCCAGGCCTGTTAAAGGTATTGGGAGTTCAGATCCCACATAGAGTCAAAGTATGGAAAGCAAGTGTCCCGTAAAGGATAATATAGATTACCTCACCAGCCGGACACTACGAGCTGAACCCGCGATCTTCGATAGCGGATGCGGGCGCCTCGGCGCCCTTGAACAGCACCCTCCAGGCCTCTTCTTACATAGTGTCGAAGAGCCTGCTCAAGGTCTGGTGCTGTGCCGGATTGAACTCCCATAGGTTGAAATGCCACTGTTGGCACGGGAGAATCCGGCGGATGAGCATGACCTGGACCACGTTGACAAGCTTGAGCTTCTTGTTCACCAGGGTTTGGAGACAGGATTGGACTCCGGTCAGCTCCTCCGAATCGCCCCACAACAGGCCCTTCTCTTTCCAGGAGGTGAGCCGCGTGGGGATGCCAGATATGAATTCGGGGGCCGCTACCCATTTAGGGTCACGCGGCTTGGTGATGTAGAACCACCCCGATTGCCACCCTTTGATGGTTTCCACGAAGGCGCCCTCGAGCCAGGTGACGTTGGACATCTTTCCCACCATGGCGCCTCCGCACTCCGCTTGGCTGCCGCCCACTACCTTCAGCTTGACGTTGAAAGTCTTTAGCCATAAGCCGAAGTGGGGCTGGATGAAGAGGAAGGCCTCGCACACGACGATAAATGCCGAGATGTTGAGGATAAAATTCGGGGCTAGATCATGGAAATCCAGGCCATAGTAGAACATGAGCCCCCGGACAAAGGGGTGGAGTGGGAAGCCCAGTCCGCGGAGGAAATGGGGAAGGAACACTACCCTCTCATGGGGCCCGGGGATGGGGATGAGCTGCCCCTCGTCGGGGAGCCGGTGCGCGATATCGCTGGACAAGTAGCTGGCCTTGCACAACTTTTTGATGTGCCCCTCCGTGACGGAGGAGGCCATCCACTTGCCTCCTGCTCCCGACATGGTTGGAGAAGGTCGAGGTGGGATGTGCGGACTTGGGCGCTGGAGCTCGAGTGCGCGGAGATGGATAGGCAAAGGAGGAAGAAGGCGTAGGTGAAAAGGTGGATCCTTATCCCCTTATATATGGGCGGACGAAACTATGCGTCCCCACCAGCCCGGTAAAACTCGCTTATCTCCCAAGCGCCGCAATCAATGGCGCGGTTGGGTTACCCATGTCCGTATTGATGAGAATCTCGGAATAAGGGGACACGATCTCTGCTTTGACAAGACGTGCCAAGGAAACCGCTTCGCTAAACGCGCTGAGGTGGAACAATAAAAATGATTCGAGTAAAGGCTTGGCCGTGGTGTGACGTCATGCCACGAAATACGTCAGCAGATTGAACTTGTGTAAATATTATTCTCTCTACGGTGGTATGTGGAATTTATTTTGCAGAGCCGGACACTATCCTGGTGTTCAAAATCTTCTATGAATTATTCGGAGGAGGAACCCGCCTTGCAATGCCGAAGACAACATGCGCGCCGGACTCGTCGTCATTGAAGCCTGGTTCAGGGGCTACTGAGGGAGTCCCGGACTAGGGGGTGTCCAGATAGCCGAACTATCATCATCGGCCGGACTCCAAGACTATGAAGATACAAGATTGAAGACTTCGTCCCGTGTCCGGATGGGGCTTTCCTTGGCGTGGAAGGCAAGCTTGGCGATGCGGATATGTAGATCCCCTACCATTGTAACCGACTCTGTGTAACCCTAGCCCTCTCTGGTGTCTATATAAACCAGAGGGTTTTAGTCCGTAGGACGAACAACAATCATACCATAGGCTAGCTTCTAGGGTTTAGCCTCCTTGATCTCGTGGTAGATACTCTTGTACTACCCATATCATCAATATCAATCAAGCAGGAGTAGGGTTTTACCTCCATCAGAGGGCCCGAACCTGGGTAAAAACATCGTGTCCCTTGTCTCCTGTTACCATCCGCCTAGACGCACAGTTCGGGACCCCCTACCCGAGATCCGCCGGTTTTGACACTGACATCCACCATCTAGCGCTATCATGTATATGTTTGCCAATAAATTCTAATTCAAATGTACTCTGATCCACACAGCACGCCGGATCGCATGCTCGATCACAACCAAAAAGAGGCAAATATGTTTAGATTTTACATGCTCGAATCCAAAAGAAAAATAGTCTGACTATCCATGCATTTCTTCCCTGTCGGACCAGCAATCCTAGTCGTTTCCTCCCCGATCAAAGTGGTGATGTCACCATCGCATAGGCAGCCTCCACGTCCACGTGTGTGTATGCCTCCGCCGCGTCCTCACCGTCCACTGTTGCAACATCTGGTAGCTGACGGATTGCATGATGATTCTTGCATCGACATCCAAAGAGCCCATATTCAAGGTCAACATCTTGGCCTCATCCGCATTGGCGGCGATCTGCAACTTTTTTCCTTGAGCGCGACGTTCCTCTCTTCAATCATCATCCTCCTCTCTTCGAGCTTGAGATTCTTGTCCGTCGCCTCCATCAATAGTTTGAACCTCTCCGCCTTCTTCTCCCCCTTGATGTCCAAGCGCTTCACATATGCCTCCTCCTTCTTCGCCAAGATGTCCTTGAACCTCTTCATTAGCTTGGTCGTTGCACCTTCTTGATTCTCCCTCTCCTCCTCCCACTTCTCCCACCGTAAATTTATTCTAACCTTCTTCGGCGGTTCCTGGGTTTGGTCGGTAGGGTCAGCGGTCTCTTCCACATTGGCTTGGGCGGCGGTCTTGGCTATGAAAAGGTTCCACTTCGGTTGCCCATTCAACTTCAACCAACAATGCATGATGGTGAATGACTTCTTCTTGTACACCACACAAGCACGAGTAGGCTACGAAAGAATGCATATCCGGCTAGTGAGCAACAAAACAAATGCATGTACAGCTAGTGATCAACAAAACTTTGCATCTTAGTCTAGTGATGAACAAAACTAAGCATCTCCGGCTAATGTTCAACAAAACTATGCATCTCTGGCTAGTGATCAACTTACTTTCTCGGTGATTTGAGCACCGCTAGACCACCGTGCGATGAGATGCTTCAAGTGCCTGCAATACTTGGACACGGCCTCTTGGATGGTGTGCCATCAATGGTTGAGGGACTTCCATTCACGGTTGCAGATGAGCGCGTCGGAGTAGGGCGCGAAATCCTTTTGTTCATGGAACCATATGTGAATGTTCCTCCAAAAGGTTGTGCCCTTTTGCTCCGTGCCATGGATCGGATCAATGCTAGTGGACAACCATGCATAGCACAATAGCTCCTCCTCCCGCATGTTGAAGCTTTCTTCTCTACCCTTCTTCTTTGGATCGCCGGTTGTATCATCCAGATCATCATCCTCACTGTCCTCCTCTTCCTCTACCCCCTCCGACTGTTGTTCTCCGACAACCCAGTGATGTTGTTGTTGTTGTGTACCATCGTCGGTCTGGGTGTAAGACTGCTGCGTGGTCGTCTGGGTGTAGGTCTCCTGCTGCTGGTAGTTGACAAACTGGGTGGGATCTGAGTCTTTCACCTGCCCGTCCCAATAGCCCCCTCCTCCTCCCTCACCTCCATTGTGGATGATGTCCAACATCTCCCTGTCCTCGGCGTCTTACGCCGGCTCCCCCGCTCTAGGCATTGCAGCGAACAGCATGCAGGCACCCATCTGCTCTCCGTCTGCCGTCCGCCCCGGAGGAGCAACAACAAAGAATGCTCGGAGAAGAGCGGCCTCGCGTTAACGTCGACAATGTAAGGAACCATACTGGCAAGAGTTCTGAGCTGCTTGGCGGCATAGTAATATGGAGGCTTGTAACTCTCCGGCCACCGCGCGTCTGTACTGTTGGCGTGCCAATCTGGTGGCATCCACCATGGCCACTACACCCAACACCACCACCAGGCCCACCGCCGGCCACCTGTTTCTTGATCTTCTCCTCCTTTGCAGCCCTCGCTTTGACGCCGCGATTTGCCGCGTAGCCGAGCTGATCTTCTGGGCGAGCGTGATGGTCGGATCCTCTGGCACCTCCGCTGGCTCCATGTCCGACAGATTCTTTGATGGTTCCCTGTGTCAGCGGTGAAAGGAATGAGAGGTGGGAGAAAAGAGCGGGAATTGGACGGTGAGCGGCAGGGTGGAAGAAGAGAGTCGGGGATTTTAACACGGAAATAGTGCAAGATGCTACAAAAACATGGGCTCCGCCTTCCTTTTGGGTGGGCCAGGGGGCAGAGAGCGACGATCTGCGTGTCTGGACTCCCGCAAAGCCCCCACGTTTGTCTTTGGTTTGTAGGAGAAAACACCGTCCATGCTGGATGGCTTCCGCGGTCTGTAACAGCGCGGTCTAAACGTTTGTGGGTCACCCTTTTTTTGAGAGAACCACACATTATATTATATCAAATAAAAAGAGTACATCATATGGAACGTACAGAAAAACCAGGACTGACAGGTGTCTAGGAAACTTTGCAAAAAGAACCTCAAATATAAGAATATACAAGTAAGTCCGTTGGGGTCCCTGCAAACAAACCGATCTGAAACCGTCGTTGTTCGTCGGCGCCACCGAGATGCACACCAGAGAAAGCGACGGAGAACCAACAAGCCGAAATCCAGGCCAGCGCCATAGCCATCAAGGCGTTGTGAACAGAAGAACAGGCCTGTAGAACAGGCACTTGACGCCGTGGCGAGTCAGCCAGGGACATACCCCATGCTAACCTAGATCCAAATCCAGCGAATCCCAAAACTGTTGCCGGAGAAGAACACCAAATTTGCCGTCGCCGGACCACCAACCTTGTTCCAGCACCAAACAAAGAGCCCACCGCTGCGAAGGAACGACGAGTAGACGAGGCCATCGGCTCAACGGTGTCACCGGGACGGACGCCGCCGTGGTGAGGGAGAAACCGAGGCCACCTTATTCCATGAAGCACCAGCCCCACCAAACTGCTGCTACTTGATGAAGACGAGACCCTAAACCTATGGACCAAACAGGAGAGAAACGGGAGCCCACCCTCCTCATCCAGCCGCCGGAGCAGCGGAGGGAGGGGGAGGAGGACACCACCTCGCCGGCGTCCAAAGGAGGGTTGGAACCATCGCCTCTCTGTCGCCAATGGACGAGAGCGAAAAAAGTGGATTGGTCTGTCTCGTTTCTTTCTATCCTTGTGGGTTGCCGTTGGAGATACCTAATACCCACTCTGTTCTATAGTACATGAGTACAAGTAATTCATTATGTACTGGTCATCATGTGTGTTATGTAGTAATGTGTGCCATGTGTCAACTTGATTGCATGGGATTTTGGTTCGTTCCAGAGTTTATATAATAACTAGATGACATCAACATGTCCATTTAGATATTTCCTTGTGTCGGTCAGATGTCTTTTGCAATAGCTGTCCTTATTACACAGGGCTAAAAACTCCAATGCACAGACTAATTAAAATTCCCCGTTGGAACGGATGAAGTACAGACAACTGCAAACATGCAGCCTGCAACGAACGGGGCAAAGGACAACTAGGCATTCTCCAACAAAGAAAAAAGACAACTAGGCATTACTTGAATCCTAGTAGCATCCTCCAAGTATGTCACCTGCATGTCATATATCCGTTTGATAAGATTTTAATTTTAGAAGGCGCACAAAAAGGAACTAGCCAGCCTGGTCACCTTAGAGCATCTGAAGCAGGGCGCCCCAAACACCTCTCAAATATCCGGGTGAATGGCCAAGTCACTTTTTTTAGAAAAGGAGGATGTACCCCCGGCCTCTGCATCTGGACGATGCATGCAGCCATATTATTAATTATTCACAAAGATCATATAAGGTGATACATCAATAAGCCTGAAGCCACCATCTTGGCAACACCGTTGCTACTCCTACTAGAAGAACACCCGTGCGTTGCAACGGGGCCACATTAAATTTAAGAGTTCAATATCAATTATGTTAATATTACATTTAATATTCTCATACATATCAAGTGACATTGGCGACCTTTTTCCCATCAAATTCTCAGACACACTCTCCCTCCCTCCTCCTCACTCTCTCTCCCCCTCTCCCCCCCTCTCTCTCTCTCTAACACACACACATATCCATCTTATTGGGTACGGGACCATAATCCATCTATTTCACACGCACACGCGCTAGTGCATAACAATATGGATTATAAAACAGGTTCAACGTAGTAACAAGGATTCTTCTCATGCATTAATAAACAAATGTTCTGCACTGAAGACAAGATAAACAATTCCCAAAGTGCATCAGAGCATCACAGAACATTACTGGCAAGATAAATGCACGATGTACGGGAACTGGTCGGATGAACCGGAACAGAGCCAACATATATCATCCTAGACAAACACAACATCAACCATTTACCTTGGTACTTTAGGGACCGACATGAGGATGCATGTAGAAGCGCTTATGCCTGCGAATCCACAGTCAGAGAGAGAAATTGGAACCCATTCCCATCACCAACTGATAAAAAAAGCATGTAAGAAAATTGATATCGGGCCAACTTGGATCTTCGGTGATTGTCCGCCGGTATGGAGAATTTAGGAGGGTGGGTGCAGGGAGTGGCCTTGTGGATGATGGATGGAGGCGCGGAGGGATGTGGTCGCCGGAAGGTCGAAAGCGGAGAGGGTCGGGCACGTTAGGTGGAGCCGGGGGTGCGCGACAACCGGGGGCGGCCCAATCGTGGGCGGCGAACCGACGATAGCCTCGGCCCATCTCTCGACACAGCGAAGATAGAGAGGGCGGCACTGCCGGTGCTCGAGGCCGCCGCTCGGCACCATCTACATCGAGGGGAAAGAGAGGCGAGAAAGCGATAGGGTGATGCGGGGCTAGGGATTGCGGAGGAGGGTGGGGGTGTGCGATTTGAATGGATGGTTCTGCCCACCGTTTTCTTGTACGTGGCGGTGGAGACGGCGGCGTCCAGCCATGCAGGCGAGGCATGGTCGAGCCGGGCACACGGCGAGGGGCAGTAGCAGAGCCGGGGGCGATTTTTTGCTACTGAGATGCATGGTGTGGGATTGATCGTTCATGTTCTCTTTTCGTTTTTAACGGGAGATGGATGCGATTTTTTCACGAGGGGAGAGATGCGACCACGTACAGATTCCATAATAAATTAATTAGGTCCATTACGGAAATTCTTTACAATGCGTTAAGATTTACGTGTTAGTTTTCTTAATAAAGAAATGCACTGATGTAGGGATCGATTGATTTGGGTATGGAAAGATAGTTTCGTGATCTTTTGTATGTTAGGAAATTAGTGGTTTGCAAGGAAAAAGTGGAGAGAAAAAGAACCAATGCGACTACGTATAGATTCCATAATAAATTAATTAGGTCCATAACAGGATTTGTTTACAATGTGTTAATATTTACGTGTTAGTTTTCTTAATAATGAAATGCAGTGATGTAGGGCGCGATTGATTCGGGTAAGGAAAGATAGATTCGTGATCTTTGTATGTTAGGAAATTATTGGTTTGCAAGGAAAGAGTGGAGAGAAAAAGAACCAGTGGAGGTGGGAGGAGGACAAAAATAAACCGTACGAGGCTACCAACTGCTCCATTAGGAGTAGAGATTGTTTGTGAAAATAACGTGCGACGACGACTTAGCGAGCGGATCCCCTTAAAAAAGACATAGCGAGCAGATTCCCTTAAAACTGGTAGGAATGGATACGATTGATGACGTTGATAAATAGTGGTGAATGTTGGCCTAATTTACTATCATTATGCATGGAAACAAATCATCAAGAAAAAGAATACTTCCTATTACTACACTCATAGGAAGCTTCCTAATCTCTGCTACCAAACAGTTTCTGCCCAAACAAGGAAGGAAAGTTATGGACGTGATTCGAAAGGAAACAAACGTTATGAAGATTAATTAATTTAGATTTGATCTTTAGAGATTTATTGTGATTGATTCTTTTACATAAATACATTACTAAATAATTTGTGTCAGTATGGAAAGTTCTGATCCGTTCAGTTTTTTTCGTTGTGTGAGAGGGTGAAGTGAAAATAAACCGATGAAGTGGGGGAGGCGACGAAAAAATCTACGACGGTTAACCTACGAAAAAAACCCGGACGAAAGTGGTGGGACGAAAAAACCCTGGAAGCGAGACTACCAACTGCTCCATTAGGAGTAGAGATACCCTTGATGAAGGTGTACCAAATGGCCGGGCCTAATACCAAACAGACATCACACCAAAGCCTAACATCTAAAACCGGGTGTCCCATCTAAAACCGAATGGCCAAGTCACTGACCAGTCACAAAAATGCAACTTAAACGGACGCCTCAAACGCCCGGGCTGACCGACACCCTGCATATCCAGCCCAAATATGAGGCGGATATAGGGGCACCCGGGCACGAACGGGTGCTTCTGCCACGTCGGATCCAACCAACACTGGCCCACCCAACCACATATATATTCCTGCCCATCCGCTCGCCGGACCAAAACCTAGCCACTTCAATCCACTATGCTCCACCACCCAAGCTCCCGTCCAGGGATCTCCGGCTTCTCTGGCATGGCGAGCATCCCATCCGAGTCCTTCACCTCCACATCCATCAACCTCGAGCTCATCTCATGCGGCCCCGAGGAAGAGATGGATGTCTGGATTGTGCTCCGCCGCTCCCGGGAGGAGGACCGTGCGAGGCAGCGCTCAGACTCATTTCGTCAGGAATCCATTGCATTCGCTCAAATGGCGCATGGATCGATGTTGGTCATTGCCTCACCAGAGGTGGTGCAGCTAGCCTGGCGCCCGAACGCGGTGGTGGACACGCAACCCATCCGTTGGCGCGCCGAGGCCACAGATGCACCATGGGCTTCGTTTGACGAAAACATGGTGCGGTGTTCCCGCCGTGCGAGGCACTAGGCGTGGGAGGCGGCAGCAGCCCTCGCGGCGGTGGACTTCGGTGAGGCGGAGTCGCATTCCCCGGTGCCCCGTATGGTGCACTAGTCTGGGCATCGCAACCGTGTCATGGTGGATGTCACCGGCTCATTCTAGGATGAATCCATCATCTGACGTCCACCGGCACCTTTGCGTTCCAGGCTCCGAAGAGGGAGAGTAGGGCACGGGAGATGGCGATACCTTGAGTCCCGTGAGCTAGCTCGTGTACCATGCCCTACTATGCCATGTCAGCGACCAGACAACACTCCGGAGAGCGTAGCCGGCCGCCAGACATGGGCACGGCGGAACCGGGCGAGGTCTTCTTAGATTAGGTTTCACGTTGCATGTAATAATATGGATTTATGGTTTCTAATTTGATGTGTCTGGTTGTAGAATCAAATATTTGAGATGTGATCGTTCACTATCGCGTCCACCGGTCATTGCCATGGACGCGCCCGAGCGCGTCCATGGGCTTTTGAGGGGTCGGATTTGCTATGTCTGGTTGTAGATGATCTTATGGCATACTGTACAACTCACAACATGTTTTGTGTTCTCCATGACCCATTTCTCTTTTGTGTTTCTCTCTCCTCCTTCATTCATCTTGAGAGTCAACCACTGGAAGGCTCGCTGAAGCCATCTTGATCATCTACCGGGTTGTCGGCTAAAGAATGACTAGGAGGAGAGCTCAAGATAGCATGCATATGTTGTAGATTTAGTCTAGGTGTTCCTTTAGAGGGGGTTGATGACCATGATGCATACGTGGCTAACCATGTTGATCTTGTTTGTTGCGCTTACGTGGTTGGAGCTAGAAGCTCTTGCTTCAATAATGACACGTCTCCAATGTATCTACTTTTTCTCATGCTTTTCCTCTTGTTTTGGACTCTAATTTGCATGATTTGAATGAAACTAACCTTGGACTGACGCAATTTTCAGCAGAACTACCATGGTGTTGTTTTTGTGCAGAAATAAAAGTTCTCGGAATAAAGTGAAACTTTTACCGGATTTTTTATGGAATAAATAAAGATTTTTGGAGCCAACAACCACCGGAGAGGGGCCCCTGGGTGGGCACAACCCACCAGGGCGCGCCCCCTCTCCTAGCGCGCCCAGGTGGGTTGTACCCACTTGGTGGCCCCGCTGACGATCCACCTGATACTATAAATTCACATTATTCTAGAAAAAAATCAGGAAGAAATAATTATTGCGTTTCATGAGATGGAGCCGCCGCCAAGCCCCGTTCTTCCTCGAGAGGGCAGATCTGGAGTCCGTTTGGGGCTCCGGGGAGGGGGATCTTCGTTGTTTGTCATCACCAACCAATCTCCATCGCCAATTCCATGATGCTCCCCACCGGGAGTGAGTAATTCCTTCGTAGGCTTGCTGGTCGATGAGGAGCTGGATGAGATTCATCATGTAATCGAGTTAGTTTTGTTAGGGGTTGATCCCTAGTATCCGCTATGTTCTTAGATTGATGTTGCTATGACTTTGCTATGCTTAATGCTTGTCACTTTGGGCCCGGGTTCCATGAACTCAGATCTGAAACATTTATGAATTCATCATTATATCCATGTTTTAGATCCGATCTTGCAAGTTATAGTCACCTACTACGTGTTATGATCTGACAACCCCGGAGTGACAACCACTGGGCCCACTCTCGGTGATGACCGTAGTTTGAGGACTTCATGTATTCACTATGTGTTAATGCTTTGTTCCGGTTGTCTATTAAAAGGAGGCCTTAATATCCCTTAGTTTCCAATATGGACCCCGCTGCCACGGGAGGCTAGGACAAAAGATGTCATGCAAGTTCTTTTAATAAAGCACGTATGACTATTTACGGAATACATGCCTACATTATATCGATGAACTGGAGCTAGTGCCGTATCACCCTAGGTTATAACTATCACATGATGAATATCATCCAACAAGTCACCGATCCAATGCCTATGAATTTATTTATATTGATCTTGCTAAGTTACTGCTGCTGCTGCCATTGTTACACTTGCTACAAAATACTGCTATCACTGTTACTGTTACCGTTGCTACTACTACTACTATCAAACTATCAAACTGCTTTGCTACTGATCACTTTGCTGCAGGTAATTAATCTCCAGGTGTGTTGAATTGACAACTCAGCTGCTAATACCTTCAAATATTCTTTGGCTCCCCTTGTGTCGAATCTATAAATTTGGGTTGAATACCCTACCCTCGAAAACTGTTGCGATCCCCTATACTTGTGGGTTATCAAGTCCTTTTTCTGGCGCCGTTGCCGGGGAGCATAGAAATATTGTTGAGTCACTTGGGATTATTATCAATTTATCACTATGAAGAATCTGAAGGATCCAAAGACTAAGATATTTCCCTCAAGGACGAGGGGAGTTAAGGAACTGCCATCCAGTTCTGCTTTAGATTCACCTTCTGTTATGAGTAAACTTGCAACACCACCACATGCTATGAATTTTAATATGTCGCAAGTTACTGATGATGCTACTTCTGCTACGGATAATGCTTATGATGATGCTAGTACCTTGCTTGATAATGATGATGTGCCACTTGGTGAATTTCTTGATGAACAAATTGCTAGAGTAATACAACATGATGTTGTTGAGTCTGATGATGAGCTTGAAATTGAAACTCTTGAAACACCTGCTAGAACTAGCCTTCCTAGATATGATTTGCCTAAGGTGCCGGAAGGTTATGTTATGAGTGGGGAGGCAACTAGAGATATTCTTGCTTGTAAGGATAGAGATGATCTAGAGAAATTACTATGCAAGTACAAAGAAAAATCTCTGAATGCTAGAATGAAGTATGATCCTAAGTTTGCTACTTCACCTATCTGTATGAGGATTATGAATTCTCTGTCGACCCACATTTAATTACTTTGACTGAATCTGATCCTTTCCATGGTTATGAAATTGAAACTGTTGTGGCACATCTTACTAAGTTGAATGATATAGCCACCCTTTTTACTCATGATGAGAAAACTCGCTACAACTTTATTCTCAAATTATTTCCTCTCTCATTAAAGGGTGATGCTAAAGCTTGGTACAGTACTCTTACTCCTGGTTGTGTGCGTAGTCCCAGGATATGATCTATTATTTCTCTAAAAAATATTTTCCTGCTCATAAGAAACAAGCTGCCTTACAGGAAATATTTAACTTTGTTCAAACTAAAGAAGAGAGTCTCCCACAAGCTTGGGGGAGGCTTTGCCAATTACTTAATGCTTTGACTGATCATCCTCTTAAGTAAAATGAAATACTTGATATCTTCTATAATGGACTAACCGATGCTTCTAGGGACTTCCTAGATAGTTGTGTTGGTTGTGTTTTCAGGGAACGAACTATTGCTCAAGTTGAAGAATTATTTAATAACAAACTGAAAAACTATGATGATTGGACTCTTCCTGAACCACCGGCTAAACCCACTCCGAAGAAGAGGGGCATATTATATCACAGTCCTGAAGATATGCAAGAGGCAAAGAAATCTATGAAGGAAAAAGGTATTAAAGCCGAGGATGTTAAAATTTTACCTCCTATTGAAGAAATACATGGGCTTAATACATAACCACTGCCTAAGGTGGTAGAGGTAAATTCTCTTATGAAATTTAAGGAAAATGATAATCCTCACAATATGCATTCTAGTCAATGCCTTTATGAGTTTGAAAACTACATTACAAAACAAGATCACTTCAATGCAAATGTTATGAAACAATTGAAATATAATTCTGATATGATTGCTCACTTGAGTGACTTGTTATTTAGAATCTCAAATGATGTTAGAGGTGTTGGAAAACATGCTTCTATGGTTCAAACTCAGTTAGAACAAGTTGCTAAATCTCAAAGAGAATTGCTTGATGAAATGAATCATAATATGCATGACTTTGCTGTTAGAGTTGCAACTAGAGGAGGTAAAATGACTCAGGAACCACTTTATCCCGAGGGACACCCAAAAAGAATTGAACAAGACTCTCAAAGGGCTAATGCTAATGTACCTAGTCCATCTAAAAATAAAAATAAAAATAAAAATGATAGGGATTTGCATGCTTCTAGTGAACCTGAAATAGAGAAACCTCCCGATAATGAAAATGAAATTTCTATCTCTGATGCTGAAACTCAATCTAGTAATGAACATCCACCAAGTGATAATGAAAAAGATAAAGATAATGTTCAAGAGGATGCTCAACGAAATGATAAACAACCAGATAATGATGTTGAGATAGAACCACCTGTTGATCTTGATAACCCACAACCTAAGAATAAAAGGTATGATAAAACTGATTTCATTGCTAGAAAACACGGTAAAGAAAGAGAACCGTGGGTTCAAAAACCTATGCCTTTTCCACCCAAGTCAACTAAAAAGAATGAGGATTAAGAATTTCAACGCTTTTCTGAAATGTTAAGGCTGGTCTTTTTGCGTACTCGCTTGACTGACATCTTGAAAATGCCTCCTTATGCAAAGTATATGAAAGACATCATCACAAATAAGAGAAAAATATCGGAGGCTGAAAACTCCACTATGCTTGCTAATTATACATTCAAAGATGGGGTACCTAAAAAACTTGGAGATCCGGTTATACCAACTATACCTTGGTCTATCAAAAAAATTATGTGAAAACTGCTTTGTGTGATTTAGGAGTTGGTGTTAGTGTTATGCCTTTCTCTTTATATAAAAGACTTGACTTGAATAAACTCACAACTACTGAAATATCTTTGCAAATGGCTGACAAATCAACTGCCATACCTATTGGTATCTGTGAGGATGTGCCCGTTGTTGTAGCTAATGTTACTATTTTGACTGACTTTGTTATACTTGAGATGCCCGAGGATGACAACATGTCGATTATCCTTGGTAGACCCTTCTTGAATACTGCAGGGGTTGTTATTGATTGCAATAAAAGCAAGGTCACTTTTCATATCAATGGTAATGAGCACATGGTGCACTTTCTGAAGAAACAATTCCAAGTGAATGGTATTAATGTTATTGAAAAATCTCCGACAATCACTATTGGTAGTTTTCAAATACCTCTACCTACTGTCAAAAAGAAATATGAAATGCTTATTGTTGGGGAGATGCATATCCCCATTGAGGTAACTTAGTGATTTACGAAAGTTGTTCAGTTTCATGCTAACCGGAAGTGGTTGTTAATAAGACCTGATCAACCTTATTAATAAATCATTTTTGAGCGGTATGAAGTTGATGAATTTAGTAAGCACTACCTTCTGTCCTACCCTTTTGTTTTATGTTTTTATTAGTTAAGTAAAATAAAATGTCATGTTTTGTCTGTTTTTTGAATTTCCCGTGGAATAAAAAAATGACCCAAAAATAAAAGTTCTCAGAATGCCCTGAAAATTTTATACGATTTTTTTCTGAATATTTAAGAATTTTTGGTGCAAAAATTACCAGAGGGAGGTGCACCAGGTGGGCACCACCCACCTGGGCGCGCCAGGATCCCCAGGCGCGCCCTGGTGGGTTCTGGTCCCCACGTGGGCTCCCTCACTTATCTCTTTAGCCCACATCATCACTTACCTCCAGAAAAAATCCCCATTGCTCTCTCTCTCTCTCTCCCGTGTTCTTGAGCTCAAGCCCGCGGATTTCGATCTCTTTGATCGAAGCTCCATTTTTGAAACTGTTTCGGGGGATTGTTGCTTGGTATTTGACTCCACCATTTGTCCAATTAGTTTTTGTTTTAGTGGTTTATATTTTGAATAAATAGCTACTTGTGGTGCTGCTGTAGATGTGCTTGCATGTTGAATTCTTAGTGTTCTAAGTAGTTTGAATGCTAGCTATGGCCTCTATGTATCCCTATGAGTAGTTGCTACCAGTTTTGTGAAGTTTTGTTGAGAAACTTATGTGAACTAAAAATTCAGATTTTTGTTCATAGGAAAAATGGTACGAGGAGATTATGAGCTTGTTTGGAAGAAGTTCTTCGAGGAGAAGGACCTCGGGGCATCTTCCAGTGACAATTCCGCCTGCCGGTCTTATGTTGAACCAAGTAAAAGTTCTACACGAAGTGCCACTACCAAAACATGCTTATGGCCTTGCGATGAGTATATGATGCGAGTGGGCATTAAGGAGGAATTTGAGCAATATGTTCACAATGTCGGTCTCGGTCCCTACCTTACAGATAAGTGTGAACAACGCCAACTTTTACTTAATCATTTGTCAAAGGATTTAAATATTTTCCACGTGAGTCTAGGGTGTCATTTATGCTTTATGATAATCCTTATACCATATCATTAGAGAACTTTGCTTACCACTGCAAGCTCCCATTTTGGGGTTTGCTTGACGAACCACCCAAGGCTAAGTTCGAATCTTTCTTGACTAGTCTTTGTTACGGTGAAAGGAGGGGAGTGACACAAGGTAGAATAAAGAGCATTCATTTTCCCACAATTCAGTATTTTGCATTATTTAGCGGGAAATGTATAGTAGGCAAGCAAGACTGTAGTACACTTTGTGCTCCAGACTTGAGCCTCATACGCACCGCTCTCACCGGTGAAAGGAATTACAACCTTGGAGCGATTGTTGCACGTAGACTTCAGCATAACGCTAACAGTGGCTGGTTCTATGGTGGAATTTACGCCACGCGTTTAGCACGAGGGCTGGGTGTTTCACCTTTACCCTTTGATCCCATCCTACCCACGCAGTATTTAGACTTTGACACCTTAAAAGAGCATAAGATTCTCAAGGGAAAGGTTGGTAACTTCACTTATAATATGTTATTTAACCAATCACATGTTGTGGACACATAATTGCCTGCGCCCGCTCTTTTTGACTATAACAGCAAGGGAAGATATTTTGTTCTTGAGAGCGAGGCTCGAGCTCACAATGCAGCAGTGAAGGAAACACAACAGGCTGAGGCCTCTGCACCGAGAGCCTCCGTGAGCTACCATGCCAACTACCATCCAAACTACTGATCGACCACCAAGTTAGGCCAAAAGCCTAAGCTTGGGGGAGTACGTGTTTCGCATAGACATTATATTCATGTTCACTCATATCATTCTATTTGTCGGTGTTCACACTTTTTCGTTGTATCATCCATGCTTAGATTTATTTTCTTGCTTTCTTCTTCTGTGTTTGGAAAACTTTAGAAAAACCAAAAAAAATAGTTGTAGTAGTTTACTTTCTACGCAAGCTTAGTAGTAGAACTAAAAAGAAAACCCAAAAAGATTTCCTTGTTCTTCTTTTGCTTGTTGGGAGTTTTCCCGTGTAAATAGTTTTTCTCGTTTTTGCTTTTCTCTTTTATTTGCTTGTTCAAGAAAACCAAAAACTCCAAAAATATTTCAGTGTGTTTCTCTGAATATCTTTTCTTTTTATTCAAGTCTTACCGAGGAGAAGACCATGATGAAAATGTTGAGTGGCTCTCATATGAATAATTGTTGAACTAATAAGAGCACATTTTACCTTGACTTCTCCTGTTGAATAAAATCTTTTGCAGATTCCAGCTTAGTCCATGGCACTCTTGCACTATTATTATTTTCATATCATTCGGTCGTGCAAGTGAAAGGCAATAATGATGATATTCAATGAACTGGCCGTGGCAAAGAGAAACTGGTATGAGCTCGACTTGTTCTGTTTGTGTAAATATGTTTAACCTAGTATCCATGATTCAACCCATTATGATTAAACATGTTTGCAATGACAATTAGAGATTATAGTTTCTCATGCCATGTATTAGTAGCTGGGAGTTGATAATGATTTAGCTCGGATATCAACATAGCGTTAAAATGATTGTGATGTAGTATGATGATATGGTATCCTCCTCTGAATGTTCGAATGGCTTGACTTGGCACATGTTCATGCATGTAGTTGAATCAAAAGCAACATAGCCTCTATGATATTTATGTTCATGGTGTTCATATCCTACTCATGCTAGTGTCCAATGTTACTTATGCATAATGCCTGGTTATGATCGTTGTTGCTCTCTAGCTGGCTGCTTCTCAATCTTAATTGCTAGCCTTCGCATGTACTAAGTGGGAACTCTGCTTGTACATCAAAGACCTTAAACCCAAATTTATTCCAGATGAGTCCACCATACCTACCTATATACGGTATTACCCTGCCGTCCTAAGTAAATTTGCAATTGCCACCTCTAAAAACTTCTAAAAGTTATCCTTTTTGTGTGCCTGGATCGTTCATGGAACAATAGGAGGTGGTCGATATCTTCCACGGTAAGCGGGTTATTCTCAGGTCGAGTGTTTATTCACTCGCCATCGCACGAGAAAATGGGCGGTATTAGGGTGCCCAGTCCCAAACAGCAAACATGAAAAATAGTTCATCTCTTGAATAATCAAACAAAAACTCCCAACAAAGTCAAAACCTTTACTTTCCGCTTGGGAACTTCCACTAGCGTGCTTAGAATGGAAGATGTTGATAACTGATGGTCGTGAAGTGAATAAGAAGGGTGCATGTCTCAAAATATTATTTATCTCTATTTTAAAAACTGAGCTCTGGCACCTCTGCAAATCACTGCTTCCCTCTGCGAAGGGACTTTCTATTTACTTTTATGTCCTGTTACCACCTTCCGAAACAAGAGCTAGAAACTGAGAGAGCACAATTGTCATGATTTATGCATTATGTATAGCTAATGTTTGGTGCATCATGACTGGATCTTTTTTACCATGAATTACAATGTCTAGTCATTGCTTGAACTTTGGAGGTGCTTTGCATTTATGTTTTGCGGTCTTAGAAAGGGCTAGTGAGATACCACTATTGTCATATCATGTGATGGTTGTTTTGACAACATGTTGCTATTTGAGATCTCTTATTATTGCTCGATAGCTGATTATGTCATTGATATGAGTTAATACAATCTTTAAATGTTATTGTTCATGTGGTTAGTTATAATGTTGGCTGAAAACCTGGGTGATGTTTAAGCTTATTTATGCAAACAAGAGCAAAAGAGTTCGTAAAAGTTTTTCTTTCTCACTTTCAGTTTATCCACTGAATTGCTTGAGGACAAGCAAATGTTTAAGCTTGGGGGAGTTGACACGTCTCCAACGTATCTGCTTTTTCTCACGCTTTTCCTCTTGTTTTGGACTCTAATTTGCATGATTGGAATGAAACTAACCCCGGACTGAAACTGTTTTCAACAAAACTACCATGGTGTTGTTTTTGTGCAGAAATAAAAGTTCTCAGAATAAAGTGAAACTTTGCGAGGATTTTTTATGGAATAAATAAAGATTTTTGGAGCCAACAACCACCGAAGAGGGGCCCCTGGGTGGGCACAACCCACCAGGGTGCGCCCCCCTCTCCTGGCGCGCCCAGGTGGGTTGTACCCACCTGGTGGCCCCACTGATGACCCCCCGATACTATAAATTCACATTATTTCAGAAAAAAATCAGGGAGAAAGAATTATCGCGTTTCACGAGACGAAGCCGCCACCAAGCCCTGTTCTTCCTCGGGAGGGCAGATCTGGAGTCCGTTTGGGGCTCCGGAGAGGGGGGGTCTTCGTTCTTCGTCATCACCAACCAATCTCCATCGCCAATTCCATGATGCTTCCCACCAAGAGTGAGTAATTCCTTCGTAGGATCGCTGGTTGGTGAGTTGTTGGATGAAATTCATCATGTAATCGAGTTAGCTTTGTTAGGGCTTGATCCCTAGTATCCACTATGTTCTTAGATTGATGTTGCTATGACTTTGCTATGCTTAATGCTTGTCACTTTGGGCCCGGGTACCATGAACTCAGATCTAAACTGTTTATGAATTCATCATTATATCCATGTTTTAGATCCGAACTTGCAAGTTATAGTCACCTACTACGTGTTATGATCCGACAACCCCGGAGTGACAACAACCGGGCCCACTCTCAGTGATGACCGTGTTGGGGAACGCAGTAATTTAAAAAAAAATCCTACGATCACGCAAGATCTATGTGATGCATAGCAACGAGCGGGAGAGTGTTGTCCACGTACCTTCATAGACCATAAGCAGAATCATCTAGTGACGCGGTTGATGTAGTCAAACGTCTTCGCAATCCAACCAATCAAGTACCAAAAGCATGACACCTCCGCAATCTGCACATGTTCAGCTCGGTGACGTCCCTCGAACTCTAGATCTAGTTGAGGCCGAGGGAGAGTTCCGTGACTTCCATCAGCACAACGCCATGTTGACAGTGTTGATGAAGTTACCGACGCAGTGTTTCGCCTAAGCACTACAACGATATTACAGAGGTGGAATTCTGTGGAGGGGGCACCGCATACGGCTAAAATAATTGTCAACTTGTGTGTTCTAGGGTGCCCCCCTCCCCACGTATAAAAGGAGGGAGGGGAGGCCGGCCGACCCTCCTTGGCGCGCGCCCAAGAGGGGAATCCTACTAGGACTCCAAGTCCTAGTAGGTTTCCACCTAAAGGGAGAGAGGGGGAAGGAAGGAGAGGGAGAGAGGGAAGGAAAGGGGGGCGCCCCCCTTCCTAGTCCAATTCGGAAGGGGGAGGGGGCGCGCGGCCTGCCCTGGCTGCCCCTCTCTCTCCACTAAGGCCCATCGAGGCCCATTAGTTCCCCCGGGGGTTCCGATAACCCTCCGGCACTCCAATTTTATCCGAAACTTCTCCGGAACACTTATGGTGTCCGAATATAGCCGTCCAATATATAAATCTTTATGTCTTGACCATTTAGAGACTCCTCATCATGTCCGTGATCATATCCGGGACTCTGAACCACCTTCGGTACATCAAAACACATAAACTCATAATACCGATCGTCATCAAACTTTAAGCGTGCGGACCCTACGGGTTCGAGAACTATGTAGACATGACCGAGACACGTCTCTGGTCAATAACCAATAGCGGAACCTGGATGCTCATATTGGTTCCTACATATTCTATGAAGATCTTTATCGGTCAAACCGCATAACAACATACGTTGTTCCCTTTGTCATCGGTATGTTACTTGCCCGAGATTCGACCGTCGGTATCTCGATACCTCATTACCGGCAAGTCCCTTTACTCGTTTCGTAATGCATCATTCCGTAACTAACTTATTAGTCACATTGCTTGCAAGGCTTATAGTGATGTGCATTACCGAGAGGGCCCAGAGATACCTCTCCGACAATCGGAGTGACAAATCCTAATCTCGATCTATGCCAACTCAACAAACACCATCAAAGACACCTGTAGAGCATCTTTATAATCACCCAGTTACGTTGCAATGTTTTGAAAGCACACAAAGTGTCCCTCTTGTATTCGGGAGTTGCATAATCTCATAGTCATAGGAACATGTATAAGTCATGAAGAAAGCTATAGCAACAAACTAAATGACCATCGTGCTAAGCTAACGGATGGGTCAAGTCAATCATATCATTCTCTAATGATGTGATCCCGTTCATCAAATGACAACTCATGTCTATGGCTAGGAAACTTAACCATTTTTTAATAACGAGCTAGTCAAGTAGAGGCATACTAGTGACACTCTGTTTGTCTATGTATTCACACATGTACTAAGTTTCCGATTAATAAAATTCTAGCATGAATAATAAACATTTATCATGATATAAGGAAATATAAATAACAACTTTATTATTGCCTCTAGGGCATATTTCCTTCATTCTCCCACTTGCACTAGAGTCAATAATCTAGATTACACAGTAATGATTCTAACACCCATGGAGTCTTGGTGATGATCATGTTTTGCTCGTGAGAGAGGCTTAGTTAGCGGGTCTGCGACATTCAGATCTATATGTATCTTGCAAATCTCTATGTCTCCCTCCTTGACTTGATCGCGGATGGAATTGAAGCGTCTCTTGATGTGCTTGGTTCTCTTGTGAAATCTGGATTCCTTTGCCAAGGCAATTGCACCAGTATTGTCACAAAAGTTTTTCATAGGACCCGATGCACTAGGTATGACACCTAGATCGGATATGAACTCCTTTATCCAGACTCCTTCATTTTCTGTTTGCGAAGCTGCTATGTACTCCGCTTCACACGTAGATCCCGCCACGACGCTTCGCTTAGAACTACACCAACTTACAGCTCCACCATTCAATAAAAATACGTATCCGCTTTGTGACTTAGAGTCATCCGGATCGGTGTCAAAGCTTGCATCAACATAACCATTTATGACGAGCTCTTTGTCACCTCCATAAATGAGAAACATATCCTTAGTCATTTTCAGGTATTTCAGGATGTTCTTGGCCGCTGTCCAGTGATCAACTCATGGATTACTTTGGTACCTCCCAGCTAAACTAATAGCCATGCACACATCAGGTCCGGTAGAAAACATTGCATACATGATAGAGCCTATGGCTGAAGCATAGGGAACAACTTTCATTTTCTCTCTATCTTCTGCAGTGGTCGGGCATTGAGTCTAACTCAACTTCATACCTTGTAACACAGGCAAGAACCATTTCTTTGCTTGATCCATTTTGAACTTCTTCAAAACTTTATCAAGGTATGTGCTTTGTGAAAGTCCAATTAAGTGTCTTCATCTATCTCTATAGATCTTGATGCCCAATATACAAGCAGCTTCACCGAGGTCTTTCATTGAAAAACTCTTGTTCAAGTATCCTTTTATGCTATCCAGAAATTCTATATCATTTCCAATCAAAAATATATCATCCACATATAATATTAGAAATGCTACAGAGCTCCCACTCACTTTCTTGTAAATACAGGCTTCTCCAAAAGTCTGTATTAAACCATATGCTTTGATCACACTATCAAAACGTTTATTCCAACTCTGAGATGCTTGCACCAGTCCATAAATGGATCGCTGGAGCTTGCACACTTTGTTAGCATCCTTTGGATTGATAAAACCTTCTGGTTGCATCATATACAACTCTTCTTCCAGAAATCCATTCAGGAATGCAGTCTTTACATCCATTTGCGAAATTTCATAATCATAAAATGCAGCAATTGCTAACATGATTCGGGCAGACTTAAGCATCGCTATGGGTGAGAAAGTCTCATCGTAGTCAACTCCTTGAACTTGTCTAAAACCTTTCCCGACAGGTCGAGCTTTGTAGACAGTAACATTGCCGTCAGCGTCAGTCTTCTTCTTGAAGATCCTTTTATTCTCGATGGCTTGCCGATCATCGGGCAAATCAACTAAAGTCCATACTTTGTTCTCATACATGGATCCCATCTTAGATTTCATGGCCTCAAGCCATTTCGCGGAATCTGGGCTCATCATCACTTCCTCATAGTTCGTAGGTTCGTCATGGTCAAGTAACATGACCTCCAGAATAGGATTACCGTATCACTCTGGTGCGGATCTTACTCTGGTTGACCTACGAGGTTCAGTAGTAACTTGATCTGAAGTTATATGATCATCATCATTAGCTTCCTCACTAATTGGTATAGGAATCACAGGAACTGATTTCTGTGATGAACTACTTTCCAATAAGGGAGCAGGTACAGTTACCTCATCAAGTTCTACTTTCCTCCCACTCACTTCTTTCAAGAGAAACTCCTTCTCTAGAAACGATCCATTCTTAGCAACGAATGTCTTGCCTTCGGATCTATGATCGAAGGTGTACCCAACAGTCTCCTTTGGGTATCCTATGAAGACACATTTCTCTGATTTGGGTTCGAGCTTATCAGGTTGAAGCTTTTTCACATAAGCATCGCAGCCCCAAACTTTAAGAAACAACAACTTGGGTTTCTTGCCAAACCACAGTTCATAAGTTGTCGTCTCAACTGATTTAGATGGTGCCCTATTTAACATGAATGCAGCCGTCTCTAAAGCATAACCCCAACACAATAGCGGTAAATCAGTAAGGGACATCATAGATCGCACCATATCTAATAAAGTGCGGTTACGATATTCGGACACACCATTATGTTGTGGTGTTCCAGGTGGCGTGAGTTGCGAAACTATTCCACATTGTTCCAAATGAAGACCAAACTCGTAACTCAAATATTCTCCACCATGATCATATCGTAGAAACTTTATTTTCTTGTTACAATGATTTTCCACTTCACTCTGAAATTCTTTGAACTTCTCAAATGTTTCAGACTTATGTTTCATCAAGTAGATATACCCATATCTGCTTAAATCATCTGTGAAGGTCAGAAAATAATGATACCTGCCGCGAGCCTTGATATTCATCAGACCACATACATCCGTATGTATGATTTCCAACAAATCTGTTGATTCCTCCATTGTTCCGGAGAATGGAGTTTTATTCATCTTACCCATGAGGCATGGTTCGCAAGTACCAAGTGATTCATAATCAAGTGATTCCAAATGTTCATTAGAATGGAGTTTCTTCATGCGCTTTACACCAATATGACCCAAACGGCAGTGCCACAAATAAGGTGTACTATCATTACCAACTCTGCATCTTTTGGCTTCAATATTATGAATATGTGTGTCACTACTATCGAGATTCAACAAAAATAGACCACTCTTCAAGTGTGCATGACCATAAAAGGTATTACTCATATAAACAGAGCAATCATTATTCTCAGATTTAAATGAATAACCATCTCGCATCAAACAAGATCCAGATATAATGTTCATGCTTAAAGCTGGCACCAAATAACAATTATTGAGGTCTAATACTAATCCTGAAGGTAGATGTAGAGGTAGCGTGCCGACGGCGATCACATCAACTTTGGAACCATTTCCTACGCGCATCGTCACCTCGTCCTTAGCCAATCTTCACTTAATCTGTAGTCCCTGTTTCGAGTTGCAAATATTAGCAACAGAACCAGTATCAAATACTCAGGCACTACTGCGAGCATTAATAAGGTACACATAAATAACATGTATATCACATATACCTTTGTTCACCTTGCCATCCTTCTTATCTGCCAAATACTTGGGGCGGTTCTGCTTCCAGTGACCAGTTCCTTTGTCGTAGAAGCACTCAGCCTCAGACTTAGGTCCAGACTTGGACTTCTTCACTTGAGTAGCAACTTGCTTGCCGTTCCTCTTGAAATTCCCCTTCTTCCCTTTACCCTTTTTCTCGAAACTGGTGGTCTTGTTGACCATCAACACTTGATGCTCCTTCTTGATTTCTACCTCCGCAGCCTTTAGCATCGCCAAGAGCTTGGGAATTGTCTTATTCATCCCTTGCATATTATAGTTCATCACGAAGGTCTTGTAGCTTGGTGGCAGTGATTGAAGAATTCTATCAATGACACTATCATCAGGAAGATTAACTCTCAGCTGAATCAAGTGGTTGTTATACCCAGACATTTTGAGTATATGTTCACTGACAGAACTATTCTCCTCCATATTGTAGCTATAGAACTTATTGGAGACTTCATATCTCTCAACCCGGGCATTTGCTTGAAATATTAACTTCAACTCCTGGAACATCTCATATGCTCCATGATGTTCAAAACGTCGTTGAAGTCCCGGTTCTAAGCCGTAAAGCATGGCACACTGAACTATCGAGTAGTCATCAGCTTTACTCTGCCAGACGTTCACAACGTCCCGCGTTGCTCCTGTAGCGGGTCTTGCACCTAGCGGTGCTTCCAAGACGTAATTCTTCTGTGCAGCAATGAGAATAATCCTCAAGTTATGGACCCAGTTGTCGGTGTCAAAACTAGCGGATCTCGGGTAGGGGATCCCTGCTACCTCTTGAGCACTGCGTTGGTTTTCCCTTGAAGAGGAAAGGGTGATGCAGCAAAGTAGCATAAGTATTTCCCTCGGTGTTTGAGAACCAAGGTATCAATCCAGTAGGAGGCTCCACGCAAGTCCCTCCTACCTACACAGACAAACAAGAACCTCGCAACCAACGCGATAAAGGGGTTGTCAATCCCTTCACGGCCACTTGAGAAAGTGAGATCTGATAGAGATAATAAGATAAGATAAGTATTTTTGGTATTTTTATGATATAAGTTGGAAAGTAAATAGACTCGGGGGCCATAGGTTTCACTAGTGGCTTCTCTCAGGATAGTATAAATACTACGGTGGGTGAACAAATTACTGTCGAGCAATTGATAGAAAACTGCATAGTTATGAGAATATCTAGGCATGATCATGTATATAGGCATCACGTCCGCAACAAGTAGACCGACTCCTGCCTGCATCTACTACTATTGCTCCACACATCGACCGCTATTCAGCATGCATCTAGAGTATTAAGTTCATAAGAACAGAGTAACGCATTAGGCAAGATGACATGATGTAGAGGGATAAACTCAAGCAATATGATATAAACCCCATCTTTTTATCCTCGATGGCAACAATACAATACGTGCCTTGCTGCCCCTGCTGTCACTGGGAAAGGACACCACAACATTGAACCCAAAGCTAAGCACTTCTCCCATTGCAAGAAAGATCAATCTAGTAGGCCAAACCAAACTGATAATTCTAAGAGACTTGCAAAGATAACCAATCATACATAAAAGAATTCAGAGGAGATTCAAATATTTATCATAGATAAACTTGATCATAAACCGACAATTCATCGAATCTCGACAAACACACCGCAAAAAGAGTTACATCGAATAGATCTCCAAGAAGATCGAGGAGAACTTTGTACTGAGATTCAAAGAGAGAGAAGAAGCCATCTAGCTAATAAATATGGACCTGAAGGTCTGTGGTAAACTACTCACAACTCATCGGAGAGGCTATGGTGTTGATGTAGAAGCCCTCCGTGATTGATTCCCTCATCAGCAGAGCGCCGGAAAAGGCCCCCAGATGGGATTGTCTGATTTTGGGTTCCGGCAAAACCCTTGAGGTTCGAACACTGGGGTGCGCACGAAGATTTCCCCCTACCGAATCTCGCTCTCAGCCTCGCCGTGATCCCTAAGCTTAGCTCGATGAACTCACAACACAAGAGACACAAGATTTATACAGGTTCGGGCCAACGTTGTGGTGTAATACCCTACTCCTGTGTGGTGGTGGTGGATTGCCTCCTGGGATGATGATGAACAGTACAAGGGAAGAACAGCCTCCTGAGGAAAGGTGTTCTTGAGCTGGTGTGGTGTGGATAAGGATGATCTGAACGATCCCCTCCTTCTGTGGTGGCTAGTCCTATTTATAGAGGCCCTGGTCCTCTCCCCAAATATTGAGCGGGAAGGGATCCAACAACGGCCAATTTGAAAGGGGACAGCTAGTACAAGCTATCCTGACTAAAGGTGGTCTTCGCCTGTCAAAGGCGCTGGTGGTGACACCGTCTTGGGCTCCACGATGACGTCCATCCTGCCGTCTTGCTGGCCTTGGCCTTGTTGCACCGATATGGAAAGTATTGTCTGATGCCTGGGTATTCTACGCCTGCGCTTGCCCCCTTAGCACCAAAGGGGAAATGAGGACACTGCATGCGCTGGCGCCCACCTGGCACCCGCCTGGCCTTGGTCGTCATGGCTTGCGTCACGGGAACCTCGCGAGGTACCCCGTGCCTTGATCTCTTCGCGTCCCTCGCGAGCCTGCCTGGTGAGGCTGCTCCTGAGGAGGCCTTGTGTCATCCGCCTCGCGAGGCTTGGCCCCTCGCGAGGGTCTTGAGTGTTGGTTGACGAAGACGGGCCATACTGGGCCACTGGCAGAGCCACGCCGCGGGCCGCAGGCAGGCAAGTCTGGGGACCCCCGTTCCCGGAACGCCGACAGTAGCCCCTAGGCCCAAGGCGCGCTCGGACTTGGCTTAGCAGCGAAGCCAAAGGGCAAGTGTGAAGCGCCGCGGGCCCCAATAGCCTGCGGCCTTGGTCGACGCGTGGCGACTGATTGGACGTGGGCATCTCCGCTTCCCCTTGCTGCATCGGCAACTGCCCGACTTGACGAGTCCCTGCTGCATGCAAAAAGGGTTATCATTACCTGCGGTCGTGGAGGTTGACGGTTGGCCTCCCTTGGGATATAAATGAGGAGGGGCGAGATCCCCCGTCGCCCATCTCTTCCTGCTCCGCTTGCTTCTTATTCTCTGCTCCACCTCCAGTATTGACACCAATGGCGCCGATCCATAGATTCTCGGCCGAAGAGAAGGGGAAGGCTCCCCGGGACGGACTCGATCCGCTCCCGCCGAAAAAGAGGCCGGTCCACCACCATGGCGAGGTCGAGAGGCGGGAGATGATGAGGCCTTGGTGCGAGCGGCCACCTCCCAGGTACCCGCTACTCCAGTGCGCCCCAGCCGAGGGCTCCGGAGAAAGGGGCGGCGAGCGACGCCGCCCGCACCACAGCCGAGGTCGGCGTGCCGTGGTGGCGCGCTATCACCCCTGGAGTCCACGCCGTGGACTCCTCTCGCGAGCTCGTGCTGCACGCGGCGATGCCTCCAAGCACCTGGATCCACCTCCCTTCGTTTTTCTCCACCGAGATGCAGCCGAGGGGGCCTCTCGAGCTTTGGCTGCAGCACGCCGACTGTGGTGCCCCGGTGACCGGAGCGGAGGTTGAAGTCATTTCCTCGGGCAAGATCTTCATGACCCAAGGCTGGGGCGAAGTCGCCCGGGTCTGCCGAACGGGGGGTGCCCTAGTGATCCATTTTGAATACGATGGTGCCTCCACGTTGTCCTTCAAGGTCTTCGACGCAGAAGGCCGCCGCCTGGAGTGCTGCCCCGCAGGGGGCAGTCAGGAGATCGACGCGGCAGTGGCTGGGGCTGCCATCCGCTCCCCCAATGGCTCCTCCGGTAGCAGCAGCGATGCTCAGGAGCCCGGCGACTCTCCCAAACTCTACAAGACTCCGGAGACGAGCGACGACAGCTACACACCCCCAAGCTATCGCCGCACCCAGAGCAAGGCGGCGGCATCGGACCGTCGCTGCCGATGATCTGATGAGGTTGGCGTCGGTCTCCTGTGGCCCACTGTTGAGGATGGCATCGGCCACGAAGATGCGTGTAGTCAGGGCTCCTCAAAGTTCTTTCCTTTTGTTCCCTGCGAGGAATCGATAAATACCCCGTGGGGGCATGTAAAGGGTCTGCGATGTCTTTTGTTGATGCTATCCTTATTATGAAATCGTGCGAGTGCTTGTCCTGTCCCAGCTCTTCCCCCTTTCTAACCTCGCGACGACTTGGTGCTCTACGCTAACAGGTCTCGGTCCCCAGGAAGGCTGCAGCTGTCGCTGGTATGCCAGGTCGCGATGCCGTGGTCAAGGCCAGGAGGTGAGTGGCCCGAGGTCTAGTAAGAGCCTCTGAGGCGCGATGCTCAGGAGGTCCCTTTAGCGCGCAAGCAGCCGCCGAGAGGTGAGAAAGGAAGGCAATGTTGTCGCCACAGGGCCGCATCAAGTGAGAAATTCCGTGTTGTAATGATTAGTTGTTCCAGGCATGAAACTTATCTCGGCAATCTGGAGTCGTTCCCTTGCGTTGCGCCAGACTTGTGCGCTAGCAGCCGTGGCGCAGCTAGGTTAGGCCCGTGCGAGCCTCCCCCTTCTTCCCCGCACTCTCCTTCGTGCTCTGCGTCCTCAAGTCCCGGCCTTGAGCGAGCTCAGCCGCCGCTGGTATGCCAGGTCGTGATGCCGTGGTCAAGGCCAGCGGGTGAGGGCTGGAGAGCCAGTAAGAGCTCCTGAGTTTCGATTCTTAGGAGCCCCCCTTTTAACGCCCAAGCGGATCGCATGGGAAAGAGAGGGAGCTCGTGGTGCCGCCCGCCATAGACCTCAGGAGGTTCCTGTAAATCAGCACGGGAAAGGCACGGGCTGCCATTATGATTGCTAGCCGGGCATTGGTTGCTCTGAGAGAAGGGTGAGGGCACTGAGGACCTGGTGAGGTGACGCGTGCGGGGCAAGCCGCGGGCCAGAGCTCGACCGCTCAGATTTGTCGGCGTTTCAGGGATGGACCCGTGCACAAGCACCGTGCTAGCGCGAGTGGCTCCCGTGGTAGGTGGCAATTGAGCAGGTGATAATCATAGGTAGATTAGGCATGAAAGGCAAGTCAGCTTAGATGAATGCAGAATGGATATATGCCACTGGGTCGGACCCAAGCGGCTTGGGGATGATGCAACCCGAGGGGCGCCCCTAGCAAGGTAAGCTAAGGACATAAAAAGAGATACATGCCGTGGGGATGGACCCACGTGGCTTGGGGATGATGCAGCCCTCAGGGTGCTCCCAGCTGAAATGAACTTGGGAGATGTCACCTGGTTCCGTTGTACAGGGGGTGTTGGAGCAGCTGAAGACGTGCGGTGAAGGGGCCGACCCTCACGAGCCAATGGGGCCCTGAGCCTTAGGAGGCTCTGGGGGTCCAGGTGGTTCCTTGAGGACCGTCTCAATCTCTGCTAGGACCGCGTGGTACCTGGCCTCCTGAGCTGCTAGAATGCTCCATAGGTGATGCTGGTAGGTGGCAGCCGTGTTCGGCAGGCTGAAAGGCATGCGAACGTAGCTGTGCGGCGGACCCTCGCAGCATCCCACGTGTGAAGGCCAGAAGCACTCCTAAGATGCGGCTCGGTTGAGCCCTGGGACATCAACGCAGACGCGCAACCCACCATCCTCACGTGGATGGGGAGCCGCACCGGGCAAGCGGCGGTCGTCACGCATGGCCCTAGCTTCCTGAAGCTCCTGAGTGGTCTTGGCAATGAACTCCTGAACGTTGGGCTTTCCACACCCTGTGCCTTCCTGAGGGAAATGTGCCACGAAGCACGCCTCCAAGTGGTGCCCGGGCGCCTCCCTTGTGATGTTGGTGAGGTCTGAGGCCCTCTAGAAGAAAGCCCCCGAGCCCTGCCCGAGGAGGGCGCCGGGCGTGCCTTCCTATGCGATGAAAGGAGGTGCCCCAAGCACGGGCGCTGGTCCTGACAAGGCACCACCTGAGGTGCCAGCCTCCTGAGGCCCTGTGCGGAGCGGTTGCTTCTTCTTCTTGGGGATGGCCTCAGGAGGGTTCTCGCCCTGCTGTCCGGGTCCTAGATTGCTGCGGCTTGGAAGGCATGCTCAAGGGAGCACACCGCATCTCTCTCTTCGCAGGGGACCGTGATGATTCCGCCGCTTCCTGGCATCTTGAGGACATTGTAGCCGTGGTGGGTCACTACCATGAACTTGGCCAGGGCTGGATACCCGAGAATGGCATTTACGGCAGGTGGATGTGGGCGACGTCAAAGTCGATGAGCTCGGTGCAGTAGTTGTCGCGCTGTCCGAAGGTGACAGGGAGGCGGACCTGCCCTATCGGGGTGGTGGAATCGTCGGTAACTACTGAAAAGGGCTTGGTAGGTTGAAGTTGATCATATGGCACTTGAAGGTTGTCGAACATCTCAACGGACAGGACGTTAAGCCCTGCGCCGCCATCGATGAGGGTGCTGGTGACTTGCACGTTGCTGATGACTGGTGAGCAGAGTATCGGGAGAACGCCAGAAGTAGCCGCGCACTTGAGTTGATCTGCCGAGCTGAAGGTGATGGCGCACTTGGACCACCCGAGCGGGCGCGTGGCCTCGAGCCTGGGGAGGGCTGCATTCACCTCGCGAGCAAACTGCTTGAATATGCGCTGAGAGGCTGGGGCCTGAGCTCCACCCAAGATGCAAGCGATAGCACGTGGCTCCTGGAAGCCCCCAGCCCCCTCGTCCTGATGATGGTCGTCATTCCTTCTTGGCGGCGGCGGCGGCGGCGGAGGAAGGCCTGCGTTACCCTGGGGGCGGTCCTCGCGAGGCTGATCCCTCTAGGCGCCCTCGCGAGGCTAGTCCCTCCAGGCGCCCTCACGAGGCTGGTCCTGCCAGCGATCCTCACAAGGTCGGTCAGGCCACTCCTGACGAGGGCCACGGTCGTCCCATCGTCCTCCGCCATGTCCTCCTCCTGGGCCGTAGCCCCGGTCGTTGCGCTCGGGGCGTCGACCAAAGCGTCCTTCTTGAACGGCCCCGAGCTCCTGGCAATCGTTGGTGTTGTTGGTGTGGAGGTTGGGGTAGGCACAGAACGGTCAGCTGCCCTTGGACGACTCCGGCTGATCCCTGCTGCGCTTCATGTCTGGTTCCGTCGTGAGCACGGCTACTCCCTTATGCTTCACATCCTTGGCCTTGGTCTTCTTTTCTTCCGGGTCGGCAGCTGGGAGCTCAAGGAGGGAGAGGCGTCCTTCCTCAGCTCTCGCGCTCTTGGTCGCTAGGTTGAACAGCTCCAGGGATGTGGACAACTCCTCATGGATGGCAAGCTCCTCCTTCATCTCGACATCACGGATGCCATCAGAGAACGCTGAGATGATGGCCTCGTCCGTTACCTTGGGGATCTTGAGGCGGACACTGTTGAAGCGCTGGATGTATTTCTGCAGGGTCTTCCCAAGATGTTGCTTGATGCGGCGCAGGTCACCCGCGGCCGGGGGCGGTCGCGAGTGCCCTGGAAGTTGGCGATGAAGCGGCTGCGCATCTCGTCCCAGGAGGAGATCGAGCCGGGAGGCAGGTTCAGGAGCCACGAGCGGGCACCGTCCTTGAGTGCCATGGGAAACCAATTCGCCATGACTTTCTTGTCGTCGTTGGCCGCCTTGATGCTCAGCTCGTAGAGCTGCAAGAACTCCGCGGGGTTGGGGGTTCCGTCATAGTGAGGAGGCAGGTCCGGCTTGAACTTGCCGGGCCAGGCAACGCTACGCAGCTCGGGGGCGAAGGTGCGGCAGCCTGCTGTGGTCACTGGGGCTGCTTGCTGACGCGAAGCTTGCTCTTGACGGTACCCGCGCATCGCCGCCACCGGCAGCACGCGGTCTTGTCGTGCCGGTGCAGGGAGCATGGGGGCGCCTTCTAGAGGCCGAGGGATTTCTTGACAGCTTCCCTCTTGTCACGCGGGAGACACGGTGGGTCACGCCCAGGGGCCGCGCGCCTTGGCGCCAGGGCGTCGTCTTGGGGCAGAGGTGGTAGAGGCGCACCTTGAGCCACGTTGCCCGCACCTGGCGGAGGGTGAGGCAATGAGAGGGACGGCACGGGAGAGCCCCCTGCCGCACTGACGAGCTCGGTGATGCGAGCAAGCCATTCCTCGTAGAGGTTGTCGATGGGGCGGTAAAGCAGGAGCTCGCGCGCCATAAGCAGCACGGCCTGCGCGTCCGTGGGGACGCAACGAGCGTGGGACGATGAGCCGGCTGGAGTCAGCGACGGAGTGGCGGTGCGGCCGTCCCGCCACACTGAGGGGTGCAGCGAGGATGCTTGCTGCTTGTTCCCCACCTGTCCGGTGGCGGCGTTAGCGACAGGTGACGGGGAATGACGGGGAGGTCTGCCAACAAGAGCCGTCTGGGCGACGCGTGCGGTGAGAGCGGCCTGGCGCTTAGCGCCGGCCCGGCGGGCGTCATACATGGATGCGACGAAGCGATGGGATGCGGATCAGCGGAGGGAAGATTTCAGCACACCCCTACCTGGCGCGCCAAATGTCGGATTTCGGGTTCCGGAAAAACCCTTGAGGTTCGAACACTGGGGTGCGCATGAAGATTTCCCCCTACCGAATCTCGCTCTCAGCCTCGCCGCGATCCCTAAGCTTAGTTTGATGAACTCACAACATAAGAGACACAAGATTTATACAGGTTCAGGCCACCGTTGTGGTGTAATATCCTACTCCTTTGTGGTGGTGGTGGATTGCCTCCTGGTCTGATGATGAACAGTACAAGGGAAGAACAACCTCCTGAGGAGAGGTGTTCTTGAGCTGGTGTGGTGTGGATAAGGATGATCTTAATGATCCCCTCCTTCTGTGGTGGCTAGTCCTATTTATAGAGGCCCTGGTCCTCTCCCCAAATATTGAGTGGGAAGGGATCCAACAATGGCCAATTTGAAAGGGGACAGCTAGTACAAGCTATCCTGACTAAAGGTGGTCTTCGCCTGTCAAAGCGCTGGTGGTGATGTCGTCTTGGGCTCCATGATGACCTCCGTCCTGCCGTCCTGCTGGCCTTGGCCTTGTTGCACTGATATGAAAACCTTTGCCTGATGCCGCGGTACTCCGCGCCTGCGCTTTCCCCCTTAGCACCAAAGGGGAAACGAGGACACTGCATGCGCTGGCGCCCGCCTGGCACCCGCCTAGCCTTGGTCGTCATGGCTTGCATCACGGGAACCTCGCGAGGTACCCCTCACCTTGATCTCTTCACCTCCCTCGCGAGCCTGCCTGGTGAGGCCGCTCCTGAGGAGGCCTTGTGTCGTCCGCCTCTTGAGGCTTGGCCCCTCGCGAGGGTCTTGTGTGTTGGTTGATGAAGACGGGCCATACTGGGCCACTGGCGGAGCCATGCAGCGGGCCGCAGGCAGGCAAGTCTCGGGACCCCCGTTCCCAGAACGCCGACAGGGATCTCACGGGTATAGAAGGTTGCTGTAGTGGAAATATGGTTTCGTGGTGCTCCTGGATGTTTTCAGGGTATGCAAGTACATATAGGCGAAGGAGGTCGGTCAGGGGAGCCACGAGGGGCCCACGAGGGTGGGGGCGCGCCTTGCACCCTCGTGGCCACCTCGGCTGCTTCTTGACGTCCACTCCAAGTCTCCTGGATTGCGTTTGTTCCAAAAAGATCGCTCCCGAAGGTTTCATTCCATTTGATATTCCTTTTCTTCGAAATACTGAAATAGGCAAAAAACAACAATTTGGGCTGGGCCTCTGGTTAGTAGGTCAGTCCCAAAAATGATATAAAAGTGTATAGTAAAGCCCATAAACATCCAAAATGGTTAATATAATAGCATGGAACAATAAAAAATTATAGATACGTTGGAGACGTATCAAGCATCCCCAAGCTTAATTCCTGCTCGTCCTCGAGTAGGTAAATGATAAAAACAGAATTTTTGATGTGGAATGCTACCTAGCATATTTCTCAATGTAATTTTCTTTATTGTGGCATGAATGTTCAGATCCAAATGATTCAGAATAAAAGTTCATATTGACATAAGAATAGTAATACTTCAAGCATACTAACAAAGCAATCATGTCTTCTCAAAATAACATCGTTAAAGAAAGTTTATCCCTACAAAATCATATAGTTAGGCTATGTTTCATTTTCGTTACACAAAATACTCCCATCATGCAAAACCCCGGTTTCAGCCAAGCAATTGGTTCATACTTTTTAACGCGCTTCAGCTTTTTCACTCTCACGCAATACATGAGCGTAAGCCATGGATATAGCACTACGAGTGGAATAGAATATGATGATGGAGGTTGTGTGGAGAAGACAAAAAAGGAGAAAGTCTCACATTGATGAGGCTAATCAACGGGCTATGGAGATGCCCATCAATTGATGTCAACATGAGGAGTTGGGATTGCCATGCAATGGATGCACTAGAGCTATAAATGTATGAAAGCTCAACAAAAGAATCTAAGTAGGTGTGCATCCAACTTGCTTGCTCACGAAGACCTAGGGCATTTTGAGGAAGCCCATCGTTGGAATATACAAGCCAATTTCTATAATGGAAAATTCCCACTAGTATATTAAGGTGACAACATAAGAGACTCTCAATCATAAAGATCATGGTGCTACTTTGAAGCACAAGTGTGGAAAAGGATAGTAACATTGTCCCCTTTTTTGGGCCTTTTTTATTTGGCCTTTTTTTTTGCCTTTTTAAGGGACAATGCTCTAATAGTGATGATCGTCACACTTCTATTTATTTATGACTCAAGAATTACAACTCGATACTCGAACAAGATATGACTCTATATGAATGCCTCCGGCGGTGTACCGGGATGGGCAATGAATCAAGAGTGACATGTATGAAAAATTATGCATGGTGGCTTTGCCAAAAATATGATGTCAACTACATGATCATGCAAGGCAATATGACAATGATGAAACGTGTCATAATAAATGGAACGGTGGAAAGTTGCATGGCAATATATCTCGGAATGGCTATGGAAATGCCAGGTAGGTATGGTGGCTGTTTTGAGGAAGATATAAGGAGGTTTATGTGTGATAGAGCGTATCGTATCACGGGGTTTGGATGCATCGGCGAAGTTTGCACCAACTCTTAAGGTGAGAAAGGGCAATGCACGGTACCATAGAGGCTAGCAATGATGGAAGGGTAAGAGTGCATATAAGTCATGGACTCACATTAGTCATAAAGAACTCATATACTTATCGCAAAAGTTTATTAGCCCTCGAAGCAAAGTACTGCTACGCATGCTCCTAGGGGGGAGGTTGGTAGGAGTTAACCATCGCGCGCCCCCGACCTCCAATCGTAAGGAAGACAATCAAAAGAGAATCCCATGCGACAAATTTGTTACACAACTTTTACCATACGTGCATGCTACGGGACTTGCCAACTTCAACACAAGTATTTATCAATTTCATAATTACCCAACTAGCATGACTCTAACATTACCACCTTTATATCTCAAAACAATTATCAAGCATCAAGTTGATCATAGTATTCAATTCACTTTCTATGATAGTTTTTATTATACCCAACTTGGATGTCCATCATATTAGGACCAATTTTATAACCATAGAAAATACCATGCTGTTCTAAAAGACTCTCAAAATAATATAAGTGAAGCATGATAGGTCAATAATTTCTAAAAAATAAAACCACCGCCGTGCTCTAAAAAGATATAAGTGAAGCACTAGAGCAAAATTGCCTAGCTCAAAAGATATAAGTGAAGCACATAGAGTATTCTAATAAATTCTAAATCATGTGTAACTCTTCCAAAAGGTGTGTACAGCAAGGATGATTGTGGTAAACTAAAAATCAAAGACACATATCATACAAGACGCTCCAAGCAAAACACATATCATGTGGTGAATAAAAATATAGCTCCAAGTAAAGTTACCGATAGACGAAGACGAAAGAGGGGATGCCTTCCGGGGAATCCCCAAGCTTAGGCTTTTGGTTGTCCTTGAATTATCTTGGGGTGCCATGAGCATCCCCAAGCTTAGGCTCTTGCCACTGCTTATTCCATAGTCCATCAAATCTTTACCCAAAACTTGAAAACTTCACAACACAAAACTCAACAGGAAATCTCATGAGCTCCGTTAGTGCAAGAAAGAAAAACCACCACTTAAGGTACTGTAATGAACTCATTATTTATTTATATTGGTGTTAAACCTACTGTATTCCAACTTCTCTATGGTTCATACCCCCCGATACTAGCCATAGATTCATCAACATAAGCAAACAACACACGAAAAACAGAATCTGTCAAAAACAGAAGAGTCTGTAGCAATCTGTAACTTTTGAATACTTATGGAACTCTAAACATCCTACGAAAATAAGAAGTCCTAGGAAATTTGTCTATTGATCTACTGCAAAAAGAAACAACTCAAAAGCACGTTTCTGTGATTTATTAAAATTATTCTCGTGCATGCAAAAGTTTCTGTTTTTCAGCAAGATCAAATTAACTATCACCCAAGATGATCCTATAGGTTCTAATTCGCACAAACACTAATTAAAACATAAAACCACATCTAAACAGAAGCTAGATGAATTATTTATTGAATAAGAGCAAGTAAAAATATTGGGTTGTCTCCCAACAATCGCTTTTCTTTAAAGCCTTTTAGCTAGGCATTGATAATTTCAATGATGCTCACATGAAAGACAAGAATTGAAGCGCAAAGAGAGCATCATGAAACATGTGACAAACACATCTAAGTCTAACATGCTTCCTATGCATAGGCATCTTATAGGCAAACAAATTATCACAGCAAGCAAAAACTAGCATATGCAAGGAAGCGGAAAGAAACAATAGCAATCTCAACATAATGAGAGGTAATTTAGTAACATGAAAATTTCTACAACCATATTTTACTCTCTCATAATAATTACATGTGGGATCATGAGCAAATTCAACAAAATAGCTATCACACAAAATATTTTCAACACAATCCACATGCATACGAAGTTGACACTCTTCCAAAATAGTGGGATTAACATTAACTAAAGTCATGACCTCTCCAAACCCACTTTTATCAAAAATTTCATAAGATTGAACATTCTCCAAATATGTGGGACCTAAAATTGACACTCTTCCAAACCCACTTTCAATATTATTGCAAACACTATTATCAATCTCATATTCATCATGGAGCTTAAATAAATTTTCAAGATCATAAGAAGAATCACCCCAATCATGATCATTGCAACAAGTAGTAGACATAGCAAAACTAGCATCCCCAAGCTTAGGGTTTTGGATATTATTAGCACAATTGACATCAAGAGAATTTAGAATAAAATCATTGCAATCATGCTTTTCATTCAAGGAGCTATCGTTAATCTCTTCATAAATTTCTTCATGACAATTTTCAGATTCACGAATTTCAAGCAAAACCTCATAAAGATAATCTAGTGCACTCAAATCACTAGGATTTGGTTCATCATAATTGGATCTCTTAAAAAGATTATCAAGCGGATGAGGATCCATAGATCTTAGGTTCTCTGTTTAGCAATAAATAAATAACTATTCCAAACAAACGAGCAAACGAGCCAAGTAAGACATCAAAGCAAATGAAAAGACAAACAGAAGAAGGGTGAATAAAACGACAAGGGTGAATTGGGGGAGAGGAAAACGAGATGCAAATGGCAAATAATGTAATGCGAGGGAGATGAGTTTGTGATGCGTACTTGGTATGTCTTGACTTGTGCGAAGGCCTCCCCGGCAATGGCGCCAGAAATCCTTCTTGGTACCTCTTGAGCACTGTGTTGGTTTTCCCTTGAAGAGGAAAGGGTGATGCAGCAAAGTAGCATAAGTATTTCCCTCGGTTTTTGAGAACCAAGGTATCAATCCAGTAGGAGGCTCCACACAAGTCCCTCGTACCTACACAAACAAACAAGAACCTCGCAACCAACGCGATAAAGGGGTTGTCAATCCCTTAATGGCCACTTGCGAAAGTGAGATCTGATAGAGGTAATAAGATAAGATAAATATTTTTGGTATTTTTATGATATAGATTGGAAAGTAAAGATTGCAAAATAAAGTAGATTGGAAACTTATAAGATGGAAAATAGACCCAGGGGCCATAGGTTTCACTAGTGGCTTCTCTCAAGATAGCATAAGTATTACGATGGGTGAACAAATTACTGTCGAGCAATTGATAGAAAAGTGCATAGTTATGAGAATATCTAGGAATGATCATGTCCGCAACAAGTAGACCGACTCCTGCCTGCATCTACTACTATTACTCCACACATCGACCGCTATCCAGCATGCATCTAGAGTATTAAGTTCATAAGAACAGAGTAACGCATTAGGCAAGATGACATGATGTAGAGGGATAACTCAAGCAATATAATATAAACCCCATCTTTTTATCCTCGATGGCAACAATACAATACGTGCCTTGCCACCCCTGCTGTCTCTGGGAAAGGACACCGCAAGATTGAACCCAAAGCTAAGCACTTCTCCCATTGCAAGAAAGATCAATCTAGTAGGCCAAACCAAACTGATAATTCTAAGATACTTGCAAAGATAACCAATCATACATACAAGAATTCAGCGGAGATTCAAATATTTCTCATAGATAAACTTGATCATAAACCCACAATTCATCGGATCTCGACAAACACACCGCAAAAAGAGTTACATCGAATAGATCTCCAAGAAGATCGAGGAGAACTTTGTATTGTGATTCAAAGAGAGAGAAGAAGCCTCTAGCTAATAAGTATGGACCCGAAGGTCTGTGGTAAACTACTCACAACTCATCGGAGAGGCTATAGTGTTGATGTAGAAGCCCTCCGTGATCGATTCCCCCTCCGGTGGAGCGCTAGAAAAGGCCCCAAGATGGGATCTCACGGGTACAGAAGGTTGTGGTGGTGGAAATAGGGTTTCGTGGTGCTCCTGGATGTTTTCAGGGTATGCAAGTATATATAGGCGAAGGTGGTCAGTCAAGGGAGCCACGAGGGGCCCACGAAGGTGGGGGCGTGCCTTGCACCCTCGTGGCCGCCTCGGCTGCTTCTTGACGTCCACTCCAAGTCTCCTGGATTGCGTTTGTTCCAAAAAGATCGCTCCCAAAGGTTTCATTCCGTTTGGGCTCTGTTTGATATTCCTTTTCTTCGAAATACTAAAATAGGCAAAAAAACAGCAATTCGGGCTGGGCCTCTTGTTAGTAGGTTAGTCCCAAAAATAATATAAAAGAGTATAGTAAAGCCCATAAACATCCAAAACGGGTAATATAATAGCATGGAACAATAAAAAATTATAGATACATTGGAGATGTATCAGTCCCGAACTGTGCGTCTAAGGCTAATGGTAACAGGAGGCGGGGGACACAATGTTTACCCAGGTTCGGGCCCTCTCTATGGAGGTAATACCCTACTTCCTGCTTGATTGATCTTGATGAATATGAGTATTACAAAAGTTGATCTACCACGAGATCATAATGGCTAAACCCTAGAAGCCTAGCCTATGAGATTATGATTGATGCTCTATGGACTAAACCCTCCGGTTTATAAAGACACCGGAGGGGGCTAGGGTTACACAAAGTCGGTTACAGAGAAAGGAATCTACATATCCGAATCGCCAAGCTTGCCTTCCATGCAAAGGAGAGTCCCATCCAGTCATAGGACGAAGTCTTCTATCTTGTATCTTCATAGTCCAACAGTCCGGCCCATGTATATAGTCCGGCTGTCTGAGGACCCCTTAATCCAGGACTCCCTCAGTAGCCCCCGAACCAGGATTCAATGACGACGAGTCCAGCGCGCAGATGGTCTTGGGCATTGCAAGGTGGGTTCCTTCTGGGAATACTTCAAAGTACCTGACTGAAAGAGCAGTTTTCGGCTATCAATTTAATGTCGCGCTCATCGGCTTCTGCACCTTCATGATTCCAGCTTCCACGTGTCGAGCGAATATGATAGGTCGGGGCATTTTTGCCTTTACCACTCTGACCATGTGAGAAAATTGTCTATTTAAAGAGACGGGGATCTTCAGATCTAATCCACATCATCTCCCCCAAACGAGGTATCCTCGGAGCTTGCCTGCAGAAACCACCCTGCTACGTCTTGAGCTTGCGTTGGTTTTCCTTGAAGAGGAAAGGGTGATGCAGCAATAGTAGCGTAAGTATTTCCCCTCAGTTTTTGAGAACCAAGGTATCAATCCAGTAGGAGGCTCCTCAAAAGTCCCACGCACCTACACAAACAAACAAAGAACTCGCAACCAACGCAATAAAGGGGTTGTCAATCCCTTCACGGCCACTTGCGAAAGTGAGATCTAATAAAGATAGTATGATAAGATAAATATATTTTTGGTATTTTATAATATAGATGCAAAAAGTAAAGATGCAAATAAAAGTAAATTGGACGCAAATATGATAAGAGATAGACCTGGGGGCCATAGGTTTCACTAGTGGCTTCTCTCAAGATAGCATAAGTATTATGGTGGGTGAACAAATTACTGTCGAGCAATTGATAGAAAAGCGAATAATTATGAGATTATCTAGGCATGATCATGTATATAGGCATCACGTCCGCAACAAGTAGACCGACTCCTGCCTGCATCTACTACTATTACTCCACACATCGACCGACTCCTGCCTGCATCTAGAGTATTAAGTTCATAAGAACAGAGTAACGCATTAAGCAAGATCACATGATGTAGAGGGATAAACTCAAGCAATATGATATAAACCCCACCTTGTTATCCTCGATGGCAACAATACAATATGTGCCTTGCAACCCTTTCTGTCACTGGGTAAGGACACCGCAAGATTGAACCCAAAGCTAAGCACTTCTCCCATGGCAAGAAAGATCAATCTAGTAGGCCAAACCAAACTGATAATTTGAAGAGACTTGCAAAGATAACTCAATCATACATAAAAGAATTCAGAGAAGATTCAAATATTATTCATAGATAAACTTGATCCTAAACCCACAATTCATCGGATCTCGACAAACACACCGCAAAAAGAGTTTACATCGAATAGATCTCCACAAGAGAGGGGGAGAATGTTGTATTGAGATCCAAAAAGAGAGAAGAAGCCATCTAGCTAATAACTATGGACCCGTAGGTCTATGGTAAACTACTCACAACTCATTGGAGGGGCTATGGTGTTGATGTAGAAGCCCTCCGCAGTCGATTCCCCCTCCGGCAGAACACCGACGAAGGCTCCAAGATGGGATCTCGCGGATACAGAAGGTTATGGCGGTGGAAACTGTGTTTTGTTGGCTCCCTGGATGTTTTCGGGGTAAGTAGGCTTATATAGGAGGAAGAAGTACGTCGGTGGATGCCCGAGGGGCCCACGAGACAAGGGGCGCGCCCTATAGGGGGGGAACCCTCCTATCTCGTGGAGGCCTCGGCTGCTTCTTGACTTGCACTCCAAGTCCTCTGGATCACGTTCGTTCCAAAAATCATGCTCCCGAAGGTTTCATTCCGTATGATATTCCTTTTCTTCGAAATACTGAAATAGGCAAAAAAATAGCAATACGGGCTCGGCCTCCGGTTAGTAGGTTAGTCCCAAAATGATATAAATGTGTAAAATAAAGCCCATAAACATCGAAAAGGGGTAATATAATAGTATGGAACAATAAAAAATTATAGATACGTTGGAGACGTATCAAGCATCCCCAAACTTAATTCCTCCTTGTCCTCGAGTAGGTAAATGATAAAAAAGAAATTTTTGATGTGGAATGCTACCTAGCATAATTCTCAATGTAATTTTCTTTATTGTGGCATGAATGTTCAGATCCAAATGATACAAAATAAAAGTTCATATTAACATGAAAATGGTGATATTTCAAGCATACTAATCAAAGTAATCATGTCTTCTCAAAATAACATGGCCAAAGAAAGTTATCCCTACAAAATCATATAGTCTGGCTATTTCTCTATCTTCATCACACAAAGTATTTAATCATGCACAACCCCGATGACAAACCAAGAAATTGTTTCATACTTTAATAATCTCAAACTCTTTGAACTTTCACGCAATACATGAACGTGAGCCATGGACATAGCACTATATGTGGAATAGAATGGTGGTTGTGGAGAAGACAGAAAAGGAGAAGATAGTCTCACATCAACTAGGCGTATCAACGGGCTATGGAGATGCCCATTAATAGATATCAATGTGAGTGAGTAGGGATTGTCATGCAACGGATGCACTAGAGCTATAAATATATGAAAGCTCAACAAAAGAAACTAAGTGGGTGTGCATCCAACTTGCTTGCTCACGAAGACCTAGGGCAGTTTTGAGGAAGCCCATCATTGGAATATACAAGCCAAGTTCTATAATGAAAAATTCCCACTAGTATATGAAAGTGACAACATATGAGACTCTCTATCATGAAGATCATGGTGCTATTTTGAAGCACAAGTGTGGAAAAAGAGATAGTAGCATTGTCCCTTCTCTCTTTTTCTCTCATTTTTTTTTCTTTTTTTCTTTTTTTTCTTTCTTTGGCCTTCTTTTTTTTCTTTTTCTTTTTGGCTTCTCTCTCTCTTTTTTTCTTTTTCTATTTTTTTGTAAAGTCCGAAGTCTCATCCCGACTTGTGGGGGAATCATAGTCTTCATCATCCTTTCCTCACTAGGACAATGCTCTAATAATGAAGATCATCACACTTTTATGGATTTACAACTCAAGAATTACAACTCAATAGAACAAGATATGACTCTATATGAATGCCTCTGGCGGTGTACCGAGATATGCAATGAATCAAGAGCGACATGTATGAAAATTATGAAGGTGGCCTTGCCACAAATACAATGTCAACTACATGATCATGCAAATAGCAATATCACAAAAGTAATGCGTGTCATATGAACGGAACAGTGGAAAGTTGCATGGCAATATATCTCAGAATGGCTATGGAAATTCCATAATAGGTAGGTATGGTGGCTATTTTGAGGAAGGTATATAGTGGGTGTATGGTACCGGCGAAAGTTGCGCGATACAAGAGAGGCTAGCAATGGTGGAAGGGTGAGGTGTGTATAATCCATGGACTCAACATTAGTCAAAATAACTCATATACTTGTTGCAAAAATCTAGAAGTCATCAAAAACCAAAGCACTACGCGCATGCTCCTGGGGGGATAGATTGGTAGGAAAAGACCATCGCTCGTCCCCGGCCGCCACTCATAAGGAAGACACTCAATAAATAAAATTGTGCTCCAACTTCATCACAAAGCGGTTCACCATACGTGCATGCTACGGGAATCACAACCCTTAACACAAGTATTTTTCATAATCACCTCAACTAGCATGACTCTAATATCACTACCTCCATATCTCAAAACAATTATCAAGCAGCATATTGATCATAGCATCCAATTTTTTTCTATGATAGTTTTTATTATACCCAACTTGGATGTTCATCATTCTAGGACCAACTTTGTAACCATAGCAAATACCATTCTGTTCTAAAAGACTCTCAAAAATATATAAGTGAAGCATGAGAGACTAGCAATTTCTTCAAAATTAAGACACCACCGTGCTCTAAAAGATATAAGTGAAGCACTAGAGCAAAAACTATCAAGCTCAAAAGATATAAGTGAAGCACACAGAGTATTCTAGCAAATCCTAATCAAGTAGGCTTCTGCCAGTGTGTACAGCAAGGATGATTGTGGTAAACTAAAAAGCAAAGACTAATATAATACACGAGCTCCAAGCAAAACACATATCATGTGGCAAATAAAAATATAGCTCCAAGTAAAGTTACCAATGAACGAAGACGCAAGAGGGGATGCCTTCCCGGGGCATCCCCAAGCTTAGGCTTTTGGCTAATCTTGAATATCTTGGGGTGCCTTGGGCATCCACAAGCTTTGGCTCTTGCCACTCCTTATTCCATAGTCCATAAAAGCTTTACCCAAAACTTGAAAACTTCACAACACAAAACTCAACAGGAAATCTTATAAGCTCCGTTAGTGAAAGAAAACAAAACCACCACATAAGGTACTGTAATGAACTCATTCTTTATTTATTTTGGTGTTAAACCTACTGTATTACAACTTCTCTATGGTTTATAAACTATTTTACTAGCCATAGATGCATCAAAATAAGCAAACAACACACGAAAAATAGAATCTGTCAAAAACAGAACAGTCCGTAGCATTTTGTAACTAACGCAAACTTCTGGAACTCTAAAAATCCTAAAAAAATAGGAAATCCTGGAAATTTTGTTTGTTGATCAGAACGAAAAAGAATCAACGCAAAATCACCTTTCTGTGATTTAACAAAACTAAATTCGTGCATGAGAAGTTTCTGTTTTCAGCAAAATAAAATCAACTATCATCATAGGTTATCCTATAGGTTCTACTTGGCACAAACACTAATTAAAAGATAAAAACACATCTAAATAGAAGTTAGCTGCAAGATTTATTACTAAACAGGAGCAAAAACAAAAAACGTAAAGAAAATTGGGTTGCCTCCCAACTAGCGCTATCGTTTAACGCCCCTAGCTAGGCATAAAAGCGAAGATAGATCTAAGTAGTGCAATCTTTGTCACTAAATTCATAAGTAGCTCGCATGGTAGATTCATAAGGTAATTTGACTTTCTTTCTTGGAAAGTTCTCCATGCCTTTCTTTAATGGAAATTGGAATCTAATGTTCCCTTCCTTCATATCAATAATCGCACCAATCGTTCTAAGGAAAGGTCTACCAAGAATAATAGGGCAAGAAAGATTGCAATCTATATCAAGAACGATAAAATCTACGGGCACCAAATTTCTATTTGCAACAATGAGAACATCATTGATCTTTCCCATTGGCTTTTTAATGGTGGAATCCGCACGGTGCAAATTTAAAGAGCAATCATCAAGATCATGGAAACCTAGAATATCACATAAAGTTTTCGGAATCGTGGAAACACTAGCACCCAAATCACACAAAGCAAAACACTCATGATCTTTAATTCTAATCTTTATAGTAGGTTCCCACTCATCATTAAGTTTTCTAGGTATAGAAACTTCCAAATTAAGTTTTTCATCATAAGATTGCATCAAGGCATCAACGATATATTTGGTAAAAGCTTTATTTTTACTATAAGCATGAGTAGAATTAACAACGGATTGCAACAAGGAAATACAACCTTCTAAAGAACAATTATCATAATCAAATTCCTTGAAATCCGAGATAGTGGGTTCAATACTATTTAAAGTTGTGACCTCTCCAATCCCACTTTTACCAAATTTAGCATCAAGATCTAAAAACTCCGAATTCTTGGGACGCCTTCTAGGTAAAGTTGACTCATCATCAGTCCCATAATTATCAAGATTCATATTGCAAAACAAAGATCTAATAGGATACGCATCAATAACTTTAATATCTTCATCATTATTTTCATGGAAACTAGAAGAACATGGTTTTATAAAGCATTCTTTCTTTGCACACAATCTAGCGGTTCTTTCCTTGCACTCATCAATGGAAATTCTCATTGCTTTGAGAGACTCATTGATATCATGCTTAGGAGAACAAGATCTAAGTTTAAGAGAATCAACATCAAGTGAAAGTCTATCAACGTTCCTAGCCAAATCATCAACTTTGAGCAATTTTTCTTCAAGCAAAGCATTAAAATTCTTTTGAGAAATCATAAATTCTTTCACACTATTCTCAAAATCAGAGGGCATCTTATTAAAATTGCCATAAGCATTATTGTATGAATTTCCATAATTATTAGAGGAATTACTAGGGAACGGTCTAGAATTAAAGTTTCCTCTATAAGCATTGTTTCCAAAACTATTCCTACCAACAAAATTCACATCCAAAGATTCATTATTATTCTCAATCAAAGAAGAAAAAGGCATATCATTGGGATCAAGAGGAGTATTTTTAGTAGCAAACAACTTCATAAGTTCATCCATCTTTCCACTCAAAACATTGATTTCTTCTATAGCATGCACTTTTTTACTAGAAGATCTTTCAGTGTGCCATTGAGAATAATTAGCCATAATATTATCAAGAAGTTTTGTAGCATCTCCTAACGTGATTTCCATAAACGTGCCTCCTGCGGCCGTGTCTAAGAGTTTTCTAGAAGCAAAGTTCAAACCGGCATAAAAAATTTGTATGATCATCCATAAATTCAAACCATGAGTAGGGCAATTGTGAAGCATCAATTTCATTCTTTCCCAAGATTGGGCAACATGCTCATGATCAAGTTGTTTAAAATTCATGATATCGTTCCTAAGAGTAATAATCTTAGCGGGAGGAAAATACTTAGAGATAAAAGCATCTTTGCACTTGTTCCAAGAACCAATACTATTTTTAGGCAAAGACGAAAACCAAACTTTAGCACAATCTCTAAGTGAAAACGGAAATAACTTCAGATTGACAATATTTTTATACGTATCTTTCTTCTTTTGCATATCACACAAATCAACAAAGTTGTTTAGATGAGTAGCGGCATCTTCGCTAGGAAGTCCGGCAAATTGATCTTTCATAACAAGATTCAGCAAAGCTATATTGATATCACAAGACTCAACATCATTAAGAGGAGCAATCGGAGTACTAAGGAAATCATTATTATTGGTATTCGAGAAATCACACAATTTGGTATTATCTTGCGCCATGGCAACAAGTAATCCAAAACACAAGCAAACAGAAAAAGGCAAGCGAAAAAGAGAGGAGGAGATTGGGAAAGAGAGGGCGAATAAAACGACAAGGGTGAAGTGGAGGAGAGGAAAACGAGAGGCAAATGGAAAATAATGTAAATGCGAGGGAGATGGGTTTGTGATGGATACTTGGTATGTCTTGACTTGAGCGAAGACCTTCCCGGCAACGGAGCCAGAAATCCTTCTTGCTATGTCTTGATCTTGCATTGGTTTTCCTTGAAGAGGAAAGGGTGATGCATCAATAGTAGCGTAAGTATTTCCTTCGGTTTTTGAGAACCAAGGTATCAATCCAGTAGGAGGCTCCTCAAAAGTCTTACGCACCTACACAAACAAACAAAGAACTCGCAACCAACGCAATAAAGGGGTTGTCAATCCCTTCACGGCCACTTCCGAAAGTGAGATCTAATAAAGATAGTATGATAAGATAAATATATTTTTGGTATTTTATAATATAGATGCAAAAAGTAAAGATGCAAATAAAAGTATATTGGAAGCAAATATGATAAGAGATACACCCGGGGGCCATAGGTTTCACTAGTGGCTTCTCTCAAGATAGCATACGTATTACGGTGGGTGAACAAATTACTGTCGAGCAATTGATAGAAAAGCGAGTAATTATGAGATTATCTAGGCATGATCATGTATATAGGCATCACGTCCGCAACAAATAGACTGACTCCTGCCTGCATCTACTACTATTACTCCACACATCGACCGACTCGTGCCTGCATCTAGAGTATTAAGTTCATAAGAACGGAGTAACGCATTAAGCAAGATGACATGATGTAGAGGGATAAACTCAAGCAATATGATATAAACCCCATCTTGTTATCCTCGATGGAAACAATACAATACGTGCCTTGCAACCCTTTCTGTCACTGGATAAGGACACCGCAAGATTGAATCCAAAGGTAAGCATTTCTCCCATGGCAAGAAAGATCAATCTAGTAGGCCAAACCAAACTGATAATTCAAAGAGACTTGCAAAGATAACTCAATCATACACAAAAGAATTCAGAGAAGATTCAAATATTATTCATAGGTAAACTTGATCATAAACCCACAATTCATCGAATCTCGACAAACACACCGCAAAAATAGTTTACATCGAATAGATCTCCACAAGAGAGGGGGAGAACATTGTATTGAGATCCAAAAAGAGAGAAGAAGCCATCTAGCTAATAACTATGGACCCGTAGGTCTGTGGTAAACTACTCACAACTCATCGGAGGGGCTATGGTGTTGATGTAGAATCCCTCCGTGGTCGATTCCCCCTTCGACAGAACACCGGCGAAGGCTCCAAGATGGGATCTCGCGGATACAGAAGGTTACGTCGGTGGAAATTGTGTTTCGTTGGCTCCCTGGATGTTTTCGGGGTACGTAGGCTTATATAGGAGGAAGAAGTACGTCGGTGGACGCCCGAGGGGCCCACGAGATAGGGGGCACGCCCTATAGGGGGGGGGCGCCCTCCTATCTCGTGGAGGCCTCGACTGTTTCTTGACTTGCACTCCAAGTCCTCTAGATCACGTTCGTTCCAAAAATCACGCTCCCGAAGGTTTCATTCCGTTTGATATTCCTTTTCTTCGAAATACTAAAATAGGCAAAAAAAACAGCAATACGGGCTGGGCCTCCGGTTAGTAGGTTAGTCCCAAAAATGATATAAATGTATAAAATAAAGCCCATAAACATCCAAAAGGGGTAATATAATAGCATGGAACAATCAAAAATTATAGATACGTTGGAGACGTATCACACCCCAACATGGCTAGCACTTCCAGCTCTTCCTCCCGCCCTCACGGCCCCAAACAGGGTGATTGGGAAAAGTGTTCTGTATCTCACGGCCAACTGGTGAAGCTGCAGACCCAGGGATTTCTTCCCCATGCAGATCTAGTCCCCATTCGAGCCGGATTGGCTTCCTTCGACGGTGGGGAGCAGGCAGAGAAGTTCCCCAACCCATCCAGGGGGAATGAGTATGCTTTGTTCCCTACTTGCTGCGAGGCGTCGGATTTCCAATCCATTCGTTCCTTTGAGGGATTCTAGAGTACTATGCCCTCCAACTACACAACTTCACATCTGCCTCCATCCTGCATATTGCGGGTTATGTTACTCTTTGCGAGCTATTTCTGGGTTGCGAGGCTCATTTTGAGTTATGGAAGAAGCTGTTTTGCCTCGTCCCTCATAATCAAGAGGGATTAATATTCCAAGTGGGTGGAGCCGAGATATGGCGCATCGCCGGGACCGATACCTATCCGGCACGCCGAAGAAGGAAGCCGAAGAATGGCCTTCCGAATGGTTCAATGTTGAGGACGTCTCCCTTCCCGACCCAATCCGAAGTGGTCTTCCTGAATTTTTGAGCGCTCCATTGAAGAAGCGCCTTAGCTGGCGTCCTCGGAGCCTGAGGGAGGAAGATAGCACGGAAGTCCACCAATTTATGAGCAAGATAAATACGCTTGCTCAATCCGGATTGTCAATAGTCGAGGTTATGGCGATATCCATAATGCGAGGGATTCAGCCACTCCAATACTGAGGGCACCATATGTGGCACTTCAATGGAGAAGACGATGCCACGCGCTATGGTCGGAAGGGTCCGGACACTGCCGCTGCTTTGGCGAAAATATTGTACGGATTATACAAAGGGGAGAAGGAAGAATTCATCTGCATCAAGCCCAAAGATGGATTTTCCATGTACAACCCTCCCAACTAGGTGAGTTTCCATCCCACTACTCTACTCCATTCATTCCCTGAGTCCTTTTTCATAAATATTAATCTGTCCATTTATAACAGGAATGGCGGAAAATTACCAGGGAGATCCATAGCCCCGCACCACAGCCCGAGGACCACAACCGGTCCCTTGACCTAGGATTCAAAGAGGATCCAGATATATTCGTGGAGCTCAAGGAAGGGGTGTTTTACCAGGCGAGCTGTGACGGCACCGAAGTGGCCATCATTGCTGACTATCCCGGCCTTCTCCCTGTGTCACATGTAAGTAATCAGGAGACTTGTCCTTTGGGAGAATTTCCTCTTTTCGCCTTACCCACCGCACTATATTATGCTCTAAAGGGGAGGCGATCGGCGTGCCACGCTGCACCCGAGGCGACGTGCAAGAAGGCGGCGCCTATGACGGGCAGGCCTTCAAAAAGGAAAATAGAGATATGGCCGAGCCTTCATTGAAGAGGTATGGTTTTAAATATGCTCCATGGTTGTCATCTAAAGTACGACACTATCTATTGTGTCTTATCAGGAAAAACATTCGCCTGACTATGTCCGGGGATCTTGCCGGTCATGCCTCTACTAGCTGGATTCCGGACCCTGTCTCGAGGACTGAGGCTAACGCGGAAGTGACACCGGATTGTCCTTCTGCGGAGGAGTCGGATAATGTATCCGTCACGAACACCAAAGTAGAAATCGCCATGAATCATCGGCGCTGGCGGGCCGTTCTTTGCGACCCAGGTTTTTCAGAAGAGGCTTTCAACGCCTTCAATTAGGGTGATGCGTATATCCGAGCAGCTCAAGATGGGCTTACCTGAGCCACAGACCAGTATTTGAAAGATATGCGGGTAAGTACACATTTCTGCAAAACTGGTAATCATATACCAGTAGCCCCCGAGACTTGAAACAGTTGGTACAACTAATTTAAGGATCGTTATATGACCAGGTGCTCACAGAGAAGAACAACTTGTTGTCTCAAGATCTGAAAAAGTGTCAGGCCCAGCTGACTGCTGCTACCGCCGAACTGGAAAAATCCAAGAAGGCGGCGTCTGGTAATGTTCCCCTCTATCAAGAAAACATGATCATATACCAGGAGTATAAATACAGGTGCAAATCTTATGGCAGAGTCATCAGATTATCTGGAAGAGGCACCGGAAGTCACACAAGCGGGAGGTCCAGGAGCTCAAAGGCAACTGGCCGCGGGCGAAAATATACTAACCCAGGTCAGGGTGGAGAAGAACAAACTCCAAGATGCCAACACCGAGCTGGGCGTGGAACTAAAAGATGTGCATGCCCAGCTGGCTGACTTCGCGAAGGAGAATAAGAGGCTACGAGGTGGCATATTTAGTATGTGTTTCGACTTACCTTTACATAGTTCGGCAAGGAAAAAAACTGACAATAATTATATCTGTAGATATATTGACGGGGCGTCTCGAAGAGGAGGTGTCCAGATCATCGAGCGATCTGCTACAAGAGCTGTCGCAAATGCACGAGCAAGCTTGGCAGGCAATGCAAAGTATTGCCAAGGCCTTATGGCCATCCGACTCCCTCTAGGAAGTATGAAGGGGCTTGTACATCTACTAAAGGGAGCGCGACGGCGCTTCAGGTTATGGAAGATATCGACCTGCTGGGAAGGTGCACGAGAGGCTTGGGCAATGGTGAAAACTTAGTATACCAAGCTCGACCCGAATCACCTGGCCCGGGTCGGACCTGTAGGGTCAAATGGAGAAGAAATTCCCGTTAGTTTGGTATATGACCAGGTACAAGTAGCCATCAAGTATTCCCAACAGGATTGTAGGCTAGATAGCCTATTGGATGGCATAGAGGAAGAAGTGTTTGAGCCTAGGTGACTATATACTTCATTTGACAAATTATGTCTCTAGCTGAATTGTAAAACGCTTGTCATGGCAGACATTTTCGCTTCAACCTCTGGACCCGAAGGTGCGGAGTGCTTCCGAATACCCGCTCGATAATGTAGACTGGGGAATGCGTGGAAACCAGGCGTACGGGTCATAGTTGCCTGAATAGAAAAGTATCCGGTTACTTATGTTATATTACATTTTGATTGTAAGAAACATCTTCCAGAGAGAATAGTTCCATTAAGGGTTCCTTTCCCTGGGTAAGCATGCATTAATTTGCATGCCCGAACTGTGTTTGAGAAAACCACAACATACATAACATCTGGGGGTTCATAATGTGACAAGTAAATACATCTTTAGTCCGCTGACCGAATATTCCCTTAAGAACGCTAGCTTTCGGCTTCACCCAATCTGAGGTACACATCCCGATGACCCGGCAGTAATAATCGCAGAGGTGCTCCCTTTATGCCCTAGCCGGACTAACGGGAACGTAGGGCATAAGCACAGGAGCCAGGCAACCCAGCTTGGCCAAAACTTAAGTCATATCGATGCATATAATGGTGAAGAAAAGGTACATACGTGGAAAAGACACATATGTGGTGAGCTTGATGCTCGGAAAATAATGATAGTAATAATAAGCTTCTGTACAAGAAGCCCCCATGTATAATTGACGTACATATTAAGAATTGTATGCGTCGTAAGTGTACAGTTTAGCCGTATAAGAGCTTTCAGCTTTAAAAAGGAAGGTGAAAAGAGAAAATAAATAATGGAAACAAAAAATGGGAGAAAGGAGACGAACGAAGAGTCCGACGCTAGGCATAGAATCTTTGGACTCTGGTCGCGTTCCATGGGTTCGGCTCTAGGCGGTTGTCTGATGCATCACGCAGGCGGTACGCTCCTCCGGTGAGAACTTCGTCAATGATGAGGGGACCCTCTCACTTGGGCTTGAGTTTCTCCTTTTTCTTCTCCAGCAAGCGTAGAACAAGTTAAGTCAACATTATATGTCTTGGCTCTTACTTCTCTGCTTTGATATCTGTGGGCCTGTTGTTGATAGAATGTGGAACGGGATTTTGCGACATCGCGCTCGTCCTCCAGGGCATCTAAGTTGTCCTGCCGATCCAACTCGGCTTCTCTCTCTTCATACATGCGCACTCGAGGTGAGTCATGAATAATGTCACAGGGTAACATAGCCTGTGCGCCGTATACCATAAAGAAAGGTGTATATCCACTAGAACGATTTGGCGTGGTCGCAGCCCCCAGAGCACGGAGTCGAGCTCCTCCACCCAGTGCTTGTCTGATTCTTCAAAGACCGCACTAATCTGGGTTTGATGCCGCTCATAATAAGACCATTAGCTCGTTCGACTTGACCATTGGTTTGTGGGTGGTATATGGAGGCGTAGTCGAGCTTGATGCCCAGATTAGCACACCAGGCTTTCACCTCATCGGCTGTGTAATTGGAGTCATTGTTGGTGATGATGCTATGTGGAACACCATAACTGTGCACAACATTGGATATAAAGTCTATCACTCGCCCGGCTTCGGTCGTTTTAACTAGTTTGGCCTCTATCCACTTAGTGAATTTATCCACCATGACCAACCGATATTTTTTCTTATGGCTTCCTCCTTTAAGGGGTCCGACCATATCAAGCCCCCACACCACAAAAGGCCAAGTGATGGGGATTGTTTGTAGAGCGGTGGGTGGCATATGGCTTTAGTTGGCGAAAAGCTGGCATCCGACGCAATGTTGGATAAGGTCCTGCGCGTCTGCTCGGGCCGTTGGCCAATAGAAACCTGTATGGAAGGCCTTGATTACAAGGGCCCGAGCCGCGGCGTGGTGACCGCCGAGACCGGCATAAATTTCAGCCAAGAGCTGCCACCCTTCTTCCTCGGGGATACATCTTTGAAGTACTCCGGTAGCGCTTTTCTTATAGAGTTCTCCCTCGTCAACCTTGTAGGCTTTCGAGTGACGCACAATGCAGCGTGCCTCATTCTGATCCTCAGGAAGTTCTCGCCTATTAAGGTAGGCCAAGAAGGGTTCGGTCCATGGGGCGATGACCGCCATGATGAGGTGGGCCGACGGTGTAATTTCGGTGGCTGAGCCCCCGATGATGTCGGTGTGTTCGGAATCTGGGATTGTATTCGGATCCGGATTAGTATTGTCGCTCTCCCCTTGCCACACCACGGATGGCTTGAAAATCCTTTCCAGAAATATGTTAGGTGGAACAGGGTCGCGCTTAGCACCGATGCGATCAAGGACATCCACCGCTTGATTACTTTCTCGGGCCACATGGTGAAACTCAAGCCCCTCGAAGCGAGCCAACATTTTGAGAACGACGTTATGGTAAGCCGCCATCTTCGGATCTTTGGCATCGAAATCTCCATTTATTGAGATATTGTGAGGTTTTAATCCCCGCGCACTTCCAGGCGTTGTATGCCCATGGAGAGGGCCATCCGAAGACCATGCAATAAGGCTTCATATTCGGCTGCATTGTTGGAGTCCGTGAATAATATTTGTAGGACGTACTGAACAATATCTCCAGTAGGGGATGTTAGGACAACGCCTGCCCCTAGGCCTGCCAGCATTTTGGAGTCGTCGAAGTGCATGATCCAATTGGAATATGTGCCGTACTCTTTAGGGAGTTCGGCCTCTGTCCATTCGGCGACGAAGTCGGCCAGTACTTGAGATTTAATGGCCCGCTGCGGTTTGTATGTAATGTCGAATGGGAGGAGCTTAATGGCCCACTTGGCAATCTGGCCCGTGGTGTCACGGTTATTTATTATGTCATTGAGTGGTACCTCAGAGGCCACCGTTATGGAGCATTCTTGAAAGTAGTGTCGTAGCTTCCGAGATTCCATGAAGACCGCATATGCTATTTTTTGGTAATGCGGGTACCGGGATTTGCATGGTGTGAGGACAGTGCATACGTGGTATACCTGCTTCTGAAGCATGAATTTGTGTCCGTCCAACTCTCGTTCAAAGACGAGCACCGCACTCACTACTTGGTGTGTGGCCGATATGTATAATAACATGGGTTCACCGACATTTGGCGCGGCCAGGATTGGGTTGCTTGCTAGAAGAGCCTTTATTCCTTCCAATCCGGCTGTTGCCGTGTCCGTCCACTCAAAGTGATCGGTGCCTCGGAGAAGGCGATAGAGTGGCAATGCCTTTTCTCCTAGTTTGGAGATAAAGCGGATTAAAGCTGCCACACATCTGGATAATTTTTGGACTTGTTTAAGGTCTGTTGGCGTAGCCAACTGTGACAAAGCTCGGATTTTAGCTCGGTTTGCCTCATTTCCTCTATTGGAAACGATGAAGCCCAGAAGCTTTCCAGCGGGAACGCCGAAAACACACTTTTCCGGATTGAGCTTGATGTCATATGTTCGGAGGTTGTCGAATGTGAGACGCAGATCATCTATTAAGGACTCGACGTGCCTAGTTTTGATGACCACGTCATCCACGTATGCTTCAACTGTCTTGCCAATTTTTTTCTCCAGGCATGTTTGAATCATGCGTTGATAGGTGACACCGGCGTTTTTGAGCCCGAAAGGCATGGTGTTGAAGCAGAAAGGCTTGTATGGGGTGATAAATGCTGTTGCGGCCTGATCGGACTCCTTCATCTTGATTTGATGGTATCCGGAGTATGCGTCCAAGAAACACAGTGAGTCGTGTCCTGCGGTAGCATCGATAATCTGTTCGATGCGGGGGAGGGGAAAGGGATCCTTAGGGCAGGCCTTGTTAAGGTCTTTGAATTCGACACATAGGCGCCAGGATTTATCCTTCTTTGGTACCATTACCAGATTTGCTATCCAGTCCGGGTGTTTTATCTCTCTGATGAATCTGACCTCGAGTAACTTGGCTAGCTTCTCTCCCATGGCTTGTCGTTTAGGTTCGGAGAAGCGCCGTAATGTTTGCTTGACCGGCTTATATCCCTTCAGTATGTTTAGGCTGTGTTTGGCCAGCCTGCGTGGGATCCCTGGCATATCGGAAGGGTGACAGGCGAATATGTCCCAGTTTTCGCATAGGAACGCCCACAGTGCGGCGTCAACCGTGGGGTCCAGCTGTGCCTCGATGGATGCTGTCTTCGTGGAGTCCGTTGGGTGGACATGGAATTTGACTATTTCGTCTGTTGGTTTAAAGGAGGTGGATTTGGATCGCTTGTCGAGGATCACATCGTCCCTATCCACCGTGAAGCGCAACACGGTTAATTCTTCGGTCGCGAGGGCTTCAGACAATGCCTCGAGGGCCAAGGCGGCAGTTTTGTTTTTGGCGCGGAGTGCTATGTCCGGATAACTGGCAAGAGTGATGATTCCATTGGGCCCGGGCATCTTGAGCTTCATGTACCCGTAATGGGATATAGCTTGGAAGCTTGCAAATGCATCTCGCCCTAAAAGGGTGTGATATCAAATGTTAAAAGGGGCCACTTGAAAGGTTATCTCTTCGGACCGATAATTCTCCGGCGTGCTGAATACCACAGCGAGTGTGATTTTTCCCGCGCATCGCGCCTCCCTACTGGGAATAATTCCTCGGAAGGTCGTGCTACTTTGCTCAATGCGGCTCCTGTCTATTTCCATTTTGTTGAGATTTTCCTCGTAAATGAGGTGTAGTCCGCTGCCACCGTCCATCAGCACTTTGGTAAGCCGAAAGCCGTCCACAATTGGGCTGAGGACCAATGCGACTAGTGCCCGGACTGTTCTGAATTTTGGTTCATCACTGGCATTGAAAGTTATGGCTGTGTCGTTCCAGGGTTTTATTGTTGCAACTTGGCAGATTTCAGCGAGGCCGCGGAGTGCCCTTTGGCGCCTATTGTTTGAAGCCAAAAACTCGAAGACTGTCAATACCGTAGGGTTGTTGTCTTCCGTGGGATGTTGCTCTACGGTATTTTTAGTGAGGACATCCTCGCCACTCTTGGCCACCTCCCGTAGTATCCAACATGCTCTAAGGCTATGGGTTGGCACGGTATCCGGTGTTGTGTGTATTTTGCATGGCCTATCGAGCCATCCCTCTAGAACGGTTCTGCGCCCCGTAACGGGCTTTGATTTTTTTGTTATTGGATCAGGCGACCGACAAGGGTGCATCCTTTTTATCCGGATGAGGGGTTTAGTGGAAACCGGTGGCTCCCAAGAGGCTGCCTGAGTTTTCCAGGCGCTTTCCATTGTGCAGTACTTCTGTACTATTGTTGCCAAGTCAATGAAGTGTGATACGTGATGGCGGTTGATTGCATTGAGAATTCCCTCATTCGTGAAATTTTTGCAGAATAATGAGATTGCGTCTTCATCGTGGCAGTCTTTGATCTTGTCCTTGACTAGGAGGAATCTGGCCCAAAAGTGATGGACCATTTCCTAGGACCGTTGTCTGATGTGGGTAAGATCGCTTGTATCTGGGTGGGCGGGTGGATTTAAGTCCGAACCTTGACCCAATCTGGGATCCGGAGTTTCAGCAATTTTCGAGCTTAACAGCTCGGGCTCCAAAATATCAACCAATTTTTCAGGCCCATAGTCCGACTCTAGGTTTGGAATATGGGGGGTGTCCACCCGCGGGCGGGTATCCGGCTCTGTGAGCTTGAAAATCCGAACATAGTTCGTCCTCAATATAGAGGAAGAGTTGTCGTATTGCTCCTCCACTACCGCTATCTGATGGGTGATTGGCAGGGATTCAATTTCTCTCTGATCGGGTTTAAGCCCAATCCGTTCGTAGTCCGTAGCGACTCCCAAGGTGGCGAGGCGATCCAGGAGTTCGTTTAAAGACGACAACTCCGTCGGATCCAGTTGCTCAGAGTATTCTGAGCTGACGTGGAGGCGATTTTTGGTGACCCGAGAAGTCATCGTCAGCCGGACGGCCGAATGGGTGGCCATGGTAAAGCCGCCCAGCCGGAGGGTTTGGCCTGAGGCTAGGGCTCCCCCGGAGGTGATGTTGTCCTTGATAACAAGGTGAGCCATCAAGACTATCTTTGATGTCACAGCGGAACTCTCAATGAAAGCACCAATGTTGGTGTCAAAACCGGCGGATCTCGGGTAGGGGTCCCAAACTGTGCGTCTAAGGCTAATGTTAACAGGAGGCGAGGGACACAATGTTTACCCAGGTTCGGGCCCTCTCTATGGAGGTAATACCCCACTTCCTGCTTGATTGGTCTTGATGAATATGAGTATTACAAGAGTTGATCTACCACGAGATCGTAATGGCTAAACCCTAGAAGCCTAGCCTATGAGATTATGATTGATGCTCTATGGACTAAACCCTCCGGTTTATATAGACACCGGTGGGGCCTAGGGTTACACAAAGTCGGTTACAGAAAAAGGAATCTACATATCTGAATTGCCAAGCTAGCCTTCCACGGAAAGGAGAGTCCCATCCAGTCACGGGACGAAGTCTTCTATCTTGTATCTTCATAGTCCAACAGTCCGGCCCACGTATATAGTCCGGCTGTCCGAGGACCCCTTAATCCATGACTCCCTCACCAGTCCGTGTAATTTCTACCATCATCTTTCAACTTTGCTTTCTCTAGGAACGCATTAAAATTCAAAGGAACAGTAGCACGGGCCATTGATCTACAACAACATAGACATACAAAATACTATCAGGTACTAAGTTCATGATAAATTAAAGTTCAATTAATCATATTACTTAAGAACTCCCACTTAGATAGACATCCCTCTAATCATCTAAGTGATCACGTGATCCAAATCAACTAAACCATGTCCGATCATCATGTGAGATGGAGTAGTTTTCAATGGTGAACATCACTATGTTGATCATATCTACTATATGATTCATGCTTGACCTTTCGGTCTCAGTGTTCCAAGGCCATATCTGCATATGCTAGGCTCGTCAAGTTTAACCCGAGTATTCTGCGTGTGCAAAACTGGCTTGCACCTGTTGTATGTGAACGTAGAGCTTATCACACCCGATCATCACGTGGTGTCTCAGCACGAAGAATTGTCGCAACGGTTCATACTCAGGGAGAACACTTATACCTTGAAATTTTATTGAGAGATCATCTTATAATGCTACCGCCGTACTAAGCAAAATAAGATGCATAAAAGATAAACATCACATGCAATCAAAATAAGTGATATGATATGGCTATCATCATCTTGTGCCTTTGATCTCCATCTCCAAAGCACCGTCATGATCACCATCGTCACCGGCTTGACACCTTGATCTCCATCGAAGCATCATTGTCGTCTCGCCAACTATTGCTTCTACGACTATCGCTACCGCTTAGTGATAAAGTAAAGCAATTACATGGTGATTGCATTTCATACAATAAAGTGACAACCATATGGCTCCTGCCAGTTGCTGATAACTATTACAAAACATGGTCATCTCATACAACAAGTTATATATCATCACGTCTTGACCATATCACATCACAGCAAGCCCTGCAAAAACAAGTTAGACGTCCTCTACTTTGTTGTTGCAAGTTTTACGTGGTTGCTACGGGCTTAGCAAGAACTACTCTTACCTATGCATCAAAAGCACAACGATTTTTTGTCAAGTGTGCTGTTTTAACCTTCAACAAGGACTGGGCGTAGTCACACTCGATTCAACTAAAGTAGGAGAAACTGACACCCGCCAGCCACCTGTGTGCGAAGCACGTCGGTAGAACCAGTTTCGTGTAAGCGTACGCGTAATGTCGGTCTGGGACGCTTCATCCAACAATACCACCGAATCAAAGTATGACATCCTGGTAAGCAGTGTGACTATTATTGCACACAACTCATTGTGTTCTACTCGTGCATATAACATCTATGCATAAACCTGGCTCGGATGCCACTGTTGGGGAACGCAGTAATTTCAAAAAAAAAATCCTGCGATCACGCAAGATCTATGTGATGCATAGCAACGAGTGGGAGAGTGCTTTCCATGTACCCTCGTAGGCCGTAAGCGGAAGCGTCTAGTGACGCGGTTGATGTAGTCGAACGTCTTCGCAATCCAACCGATCAAGTACCAAAAGTACGGCACCTCCGCGATCTGCACACGTTCAGCTCGGTGACGTCCCTTAAACTCTAGATCTGATAACCCGCAAGTATACGGGATAGTTGTAGCCTCTTTCGATAAGTAAGAGTGTCGAACCCAACGAGGAGCTAAAGGTAGAACAAATATTCTATCAAGTCCTATCGGCCACTGATATGACTCTACGCACGCTTGACGTTCGCTTTACCTAGAACAAGTATGAAACTAGAAGTACTTTGTAGCTGTGATAGGATAGGTTTGCAAGATAATAAAGAACACGTAAATAAAAAGTAGGGGCTGTTTAGATAAATATGCAACAAATTAAATATAGCGAGTGTGGAAAAGTGGTGGTAGGAGTTGTGAAATTGTCCCTAAGCAATTGACTACTTTATAGACCGATGGCAAGTTTTATGTGGGAGAGGCCACTACTAGCATGGCATCCCTTACTTGGAATTCTATGCACTTATGATTGGAACTATTAGCAAGCATCCGCAACTACTAACGTTCATTAAGGTAAAACCCAACCATAGCATTCAGGTATATTGGTCCCCCTTCAATCCCGTATGCATCAATTTCTATGCTAGGTTGAAGCTTCTGTCACTCTAGCCCTCCAATACATAGTCCTATCAACATGCAAATAACCCTATGGTGTGATCCACGCGCACGCTCATATGATGGGCACCAAAGGACAGCAACATAACCACAAGCAAATTAAATCAATCATCGCAATTCATCAACCACCAATAGGACAACGAAAATCTACTCAGACATCATAGGATGGCAACACATCATTGGATAATAATATGAAGCATAAAGCACCATGTTCAAGTAGAGGGTACAACGGGTTGCGGGAGAGTGAACCGCTGTTGATAGAGGGGGGAAGGTGATTGATACGTCTCCAACGTATCTATAATTTTTTTATTTTTCCATGCTATTATATTACCCCTTTTGGATGTTTATGGGCTTTATTTTACATATTTATATCATTTTTGGGACTAACCTATTAACCGGAGGCCCATCCCAATTTGTTGTTTTATTGCCTGTTTCAGTATTTCGAAGAAAAGGAATATCAAACGGAGTCCAAACAGAATGAAACCTTCGGCATCGTGATTTTTTGGAAGAATATGATCCTGGAGACTTGGATTCCATGTCAGAAGATCCACGAGGAGGCCACGAGATAGGAGGGCCCCCCCCCTACAGGGCGCGT
>NC_041383.1:222942284-222948624 GCF_002162155.2 Triticum dicoccoides
CCGACCGACTTCTTTCGCCTATATAACCCTACGTACCCTAAAACCATCGAATATCAAGATAGATCGGGAGTTCCGCTGCCGCAAGCCTCTGTAGCCACCAAAAACCTCTCGGGAGCCCGTTCCGGCACCCTGCCGGAGGGGGAACCCATCACCGGTGGCCATCTTCATCATCCCGGCGCTCTTCATGACGAGGAGGGAGTAGTTCACCCTCGGGGCTGAGGGTATGTACCAGTAGCTATGTGTTTGATCTCTCTCTCGTGTTCTCTCTCGTGTTCCCTCTATGGCACGATCTTGATGTATCCCGAGCTTTGCTATTGTAGTTGGATCTTATGATGTTTCTCCCCCTCTACTCTCTTGTGATGAATTGAGTTTCCCCTTTGAAGTTATCTTATTGGATTGAGTCTTTTATGAGAACACTTGATGTATGTCTTGCCGTGTTTATCTGTGGTGACAATGGGATATCATGTGCTACTTGATGTATGTTTTGGTGACCAACTTGCGGGTTCCGCCCATGAACCTATGCATAGGGGTTGGCACACGTTCTTGACTCTCTGGTAGAAACTTTGGGGCACTCTTTGAAGTACTTTGTGTTGGTTGGATGAATCTGAGATTGTGTGATGCATATCGTATAATCATGCCCACGGATACTTGAGGTGACAATGGAGTATCTAGGTGACATTAGGGTTTTGGTTGATTTGTGTCTTAAGGTGTTATTCTAGTACGAACTCTTTTATAGATTGATCCGAAAGAATAACTTTGAGGTGGTTTTGTACCCTACCATAATCTCTGCGTTTGTTCTCCGCTATTAGTGGCTTTGGAGTGACTCTTTGTTGCATGTTGAGGGATTGTTATATGATCTATCTATGTTATTATTGTTGAGAGAACTTGCACTAGTGAAAGTATGAACCCTAGGCCTTGTTTCCTATCATTGCAATACCGTTTACGCTCACTTTTACCATTAGTTACCTTGCTGTTTTTATTATTTCAGATTATAAATACCTATATCTACTATCTATTTTGCACTTGTATCACCATCTCTTCGCCGAGCTAGTGCACCTATACAATTTACCATTGTATTGGGTGTGTTGGGGACACAAGAGACTCTTTGTTATTTGGTTGCAGGGTTGTTTGAGAGAGACCATATTCATCCTACGCCTCCCACAGATTGATAAACCTTAGGTCATCCACTTGAGGGAAATTTGCTACTATCCTACAAACCTGTGCACTTGCAGGCCCAACAACGTCTACAAGAAGAAGGTTGTGTAGTAGACATCAAGCTCTTTTCTAGCGCCGTTGCCGGGGAGGTTAGCACTTGAAGGTATATCTTTAGATCTTGCAATCAAATCTTTTTGTTTCTTGTTTTATTACTAGTTTAGTTTATAAAAGAAAAACTACAAAAAATGGAATTGAGTTTGTCTTATACGCTTCGTCTTTTTAATATCTTTCGTGAGTTTGATGGAAAGGAAAATTGTGCTCAAGTGCTAGAAGAAGAGTGCATTAAAATGCTTGGTACTAAATCTTTGAATGATGAGCATGATTGAAATGTTGTTAGTATGAATTCCTTGAATATCCATGATGCTAATGATATGCAAAGCCACAAGCTTGGGGAAGCTATGTTTGATGAATATGATATTTTTTGTCCCCCAAGTTTTGATGAGAAAATTTATTATGATGATAGCATGCCTCCTATTTATGATGATTATATTGATGAAAGTTGGTTTGGAAGAGTGTCAACTTTAGGAAGTAGTGATCCCACTATTTTGGAGGATGTTGAATCTTATTGCGATGAACATGAAAGTGGATTTGGAAGAGTGTCAACTTTATTTAGTGATGAATCCACTATTTCGAAAGAGGTTCTAATTGATTATGAGAACAAAGTTGCTATCTATGATGATTATTGTGATGACTTGTATGCTATTAAGAATAATGATAACCATGAAACTTGTCATCATGATTTTAGTTTTCAATTGGATTATGCCTCACATGATAATTATTTTGTTGAGTTTGCTCCCACTATTATTCATGAGAAGAAATTTGCTTATGTGGAGAGTAGTAAATTTTCTATGCTTGTAGATCATGAAAAGAATGCTTTAGGTGCTGGTTATATTGTTGAATTCATTCATGATGCTACTGAAAATTATTATGAGGGAGGAATATATGATTGTAGGAATTGCAATAATGTCAAGTTTCCTCCCTATGTGTTGAAAATCTTGAAGCTATGCTTGTTTTACCTTCCTATGCTAATTGATTATTGTTCCCATAAGTTGTTTGCTCACAAAATCCCTATGCATAGGAAGTGGGTTAGACTTAAATGTGCTAGTCATATGCTTCATGATGCTCCCGTTATGTTTCAATTCTTATCTTTTATGTGAGCATCATTATCACCATCATGCCTAGCTAGAAAGGCATTAAAGAAAAACACTTGTTGGGAGACAACGCAATATTTATCCTTACTGTTTTTGTGTGTCCATATGATTATGCTACTGTATTAATCATGTTTTATAGCTTTTGTTTCAATAAAGTGCCAAGTAAGACCTTTAGGATGGCTTACGGTGATAGTTGTGTTGATCCTGCTGAAAATCAGAAACTTTTGCATCCAGTAAATTAGTTTTGTTAATTCACAGAAACGTGTTTCTGATCTGATTCTTTTTTATCTTGATTGGTACACAAATTTCTTACGACTTCCTAATTTGGTAGGATTTTTGGTGTTCCAGAAGTATATGTTTGATACAGATTACTACAGACTGTTCTGTTTTTGACAGATTCTGTTTTCTATGTGTTGTTTGCTTATTTTGATGAATCTATGGCTAGTATTAAGTGGTATGAACCATAGATAAGTTGAAGTACAGTAGATATTACACCCATATGAATTTAGAATGAGTTCATTACAGTACCTAAGTGGTGGTTTTATTTTCTTGTACTAACGGAGCTTACGAGTTTTCTGTTGAGTTTTGTGTTGTGGAGTTTTCAAGTTTTGGGTAAAGATTCGATGGACTATGGAATAAGGAGTGGCAAGAGCATAAGCTTGGGGATGCGCAAGTCACCCCAAGGTAGTATTCAAAGGACAACCAAGAGCCTAAGCTTGGAGATGCCCCGGAAGGCATCCCCTCTTTCGTCTTTGTTCATCGATAACTTTACTTGGAGCTATATTTTTATTCACCACATGATATGTGTTTTGCTTGGAGCGTCATTTTATTTTGTTAGTTTTTGTTTGCTGTTATTTATAATAATGTTTTGCATCTTTAGTTTCAATAAATAAGTCAAGGATAGCCTTTGCCATGCTTATTTTGCTAGTATACATGTTGCTGTTTGAAAACAGAAAGTTTACCGCTGTTGCAAAAATTCCCTAGAAACGTCAGAGCATGATATAATGTTGAAACTTTTTGCATAATGGGCTCTGATAAATTTACTACAGTGGGAATTTTATTTCATAATTTTTGGAGTTAGGGAAGTATTGATACTCTTGCATTCTCTACAGACTATACTGTTTTGACAGATTCCTGTTATGGTTGCATTGTTTGCATATGTTTGCTTGTTTAATGATTCTATTTGAGGATAGGAGTATTAAATATGCAGAGGAATTTAGTATTCAATGTTGAAAAATAATTTTAGTGATTTGTTACAATAGAAAATGATAAGGTTTTGCATTGGTTTATACTAACCTATCTCACGAGTTCTTGTTGAGTTTGTTGTGGATGAAGCTTTTTGAGAAAAAGAGAAAACCATGATATGAGAGGAATTAAGGAGACACAAAAGTTCAAGCTTGGGGATGCCCAAAGCACCCCAAGATAATATTCCAAGAAGTCTCAAGCATCTAAGCTTGGGGATGCCCCGGTAGGCATCCTACCTTTCTTCTCCAATAACTATTGGTTAGTATCGGTTGAGCCTAAGTTTTTGCTTCTTCACATGAGTTGTGCTATCCTTGCAATGTCATTTTATTTTGTTTTGCTTGCTGCTTGAATACAATACCAAGATCTAAAATTCCTTAATGTTAGAGAGTCTTCACATAATTTCACAATTATTCGACTACTCATTGATCTTTACTTATATCTTTTGGAGTAGTTTGTCGTTTTCTCTAGTGCATCACTTATATCTTTTAGAGCACGGCGGTGGTTATGATTTATAGAAATTGCTAGTCTCTCATGCTTCACTTATATCTTTTTGAGAGTCTTTTAGAACAGCATGGTATTTGCTTTGGTTACAAAGTTGGTCCTAGAATGATGAGCATCCAGGTTGGGTATAATAAAAACTATCATAGGAAGTGAATTGGATGCTATGATCAATTTGATACTTGATAATTTTTTTGAGATATGGAGGTACTGATATTAAAGTTATGCTAGTTGGGTGATTATGAATTTAAAGAATGCTCGTGTTGAAGTTTGTGATTCCCGTAGCATGCACGTATGGTGAACCGCTTTGTGATGAAGTTGGAGCACAATTTTATTTATTGATTGTCTTCCTTATGAGTGGCGGTCGGGGACGAGCGATGGTCTTTTCCTACCAATCTATCCCCCTAGGAGCATGCGCGTAGTACTTTGGTTTTTGATGACTTCTAAATTTTTGCAACAAGTATATGAGTTCTTTTGACTAATGTTGAGTCCATGGATTATACGCACCCTCTCACCCTTCCACCATTGCTAGCCTCTCTTGTGCCGCGCAACTTTCGCCGGTACCATACACCCACCATATACCTTCCTCAAAACAGCCACCATACCTACCTATTATGGCATTTCCATAGCCATTCCGAGATATATTGCCATGCAACTTTCCACCGTTCCGTTCATCATCATCATGACATACTTTACTTTTGTCATATTTCCATTGCATGATCATGTAGTTGACATCGTATTTGTGGCAAAGCCACCATGCATTATTTTTCATACATGTCGCTCTTGATTCATTGCATATCCCGGTACACCGCCGGAGGCATTCATATAGAGTCATATCTTGTTCTAGCTTTTGAGTTGTAAATCCATAAAAGTGTGATGATCTTCATTATTAGAGCATTGTCCTAGTGAGGAAAGGATGATGAAGACTATGATTACCCCACAAGTCGGGATGAGACTTCGGACTTTACAAAAAAAAGAGAAAAAAAAGAGAAAGGCCAAAGAAAAAAAAGAGAAAAAAGAAAAAAAAGGAAACAAAGGAAAAGAAAAAAAATAAAATGAGAGAAAAAGAGAGAAGGGACAATGCTACTATCTCTTTTTCCACACTTGTGCTTCAAAGTAGCACCATGATCTTCATGATAGAGAGTCTCCTATGTTATCACTTTCATATAATAGTGGGAATCTTTCATTTTAGAACTTGGATTGTGTATTCTAATGATGGGCTTCCTCAAAATGCCCTAGATCTTCATGAGCAAGCGAGTTGGATGCACACCCACTTAGTTTCTTTTGTTGAGCTTTCATATATTTATAGCTCCAGTGCATCCATTGCATGGCAATCGCTACTCACTAACATTGATATCTATTAATGGGCATCTCCCTAGCCCATTGATATGCCTAGTTGATGTGAGACTATCTTTTCCTTTTTTGTCTTCTCCACAACCACCATTCTATTCCACATATAGTGCTATGTCCATGGCTCACGCTCATGTATTGCGTGAAAGTTGAAAGAGTTTGAGATTATTAAAGTATGAAACAATTGCTTGGCTTGTCATTGGGGTTGTGCATGATTAAATACTTTGTGTGATGAAGATAGAGCAACAGCCAGACTATATGATTTTGTAGGGATAACTTTCTTTGGCCATGTTATTTTGAGAAGACATGATTACTTTGATTAGTATGCTTGAAGTATCACCATTTTCATGTTAATATGAACTTTTATCTTGTATCATTTGGATATGAACATTCATGCCACAATAAAGAAAATTACATTGAGAATTATGCTAGGTAGCATTCCACATCAAAAATTCTGTTTTTATCATTTACCTACTCGAGGACGAGCAGGAATTAAGCTTGGGGATGCTTGATACGTCTCCAACATATCTATAATTTTTTATTGTTCCATGCTATTATATTACCCCTTTTGGATGTTTATGGGCTTTATTTTACATATTTATATCATTTTTGGGACTAACCTATTAACCGGAGGCCCAGCCCATATTGCTGTTTTATTGCCTGTTTTAGTATTTGGAAGAAAAGGAATATCAAACGGAGTCCAAACGAAATGAAACCTTCGACATCGTGATTTTTTGGAAGAATATGATCCTGGAGACTTGGAGTCCATGTCAGAAGATCCACGAGGAGGCCACGAGATAGGAGGGGCCCCCCTACAGGGCGCGCCCCCCTATCTCGTGGGCCCCTCCAGCACCCCCCCCCCCCCGACCGACTTCTTTCGC
>NC_041383.1:222948868-222975213 GCF_002162155.2 Triticum dicoccoides
GACTTCTTTCGCCTATATAACCCTACGTACCCTAAAACCATCGAATATCAAGATAGATCGGGACTTCCGCTGCCGCAAGCCTCTGTAGCCACCAAAAACCTCTCGGGAGCCCGTTCCAGCACCCTGCCGGAGGGGGAACCCATCACCGGTGGCCATCTTCATCATCCCGGCGCTCTTCATGACGAGGAGGGAGTAGTTCACCCTCGGGGCTGAGGGTATGTACCAGTAGCTATGTGTTTGATCTCTCTCTCATGTTCCCTCTATGGCACGATCTTGATGTATCCCGAGCTTTGCTATTGTAGTTGGATCTTATGATGTTTCTCCCCCTCTACTCTCTTGTGATGAATTGAGTTTCCCCTTTGAAGTTATCTTATCGGATTGAGTCTTTTATGAGAACACTTGATGTATGTCTTGCCGTGTTTATCTGTGGTGACAATGGGATATCATGTGCTACTTTATTTATGTTTTGGTGACCAACTTGCGGGTTCCGCCCATGAACCTATGCATAGGGGTTGGCACACGTTCTTGACTCTCCGGTAGAAACTTTGGGGCACTCTTTGAAGTACTTTGTGTTGGTTGGATGAATCTGAGATTGTGTGATGCATATCGTATAATCATGCCCACGGATACTTGAGGTGACAATGGAGTATCTAGGTGACATTAGGGTTTTGGTTGATTTGTGTCTTAAGGTGTTATTCTAGTACGAACTCTTTTATAGATTGATCTGAAAGAATAACTTTGAGGTGGTTTCGTACCCTACCATAATCTCTATGTTTGTTCTCCACTATTAGTGGCTTTGGAGTGACTCTTTGTTGCATGTTGAGGGATTGTTATATGATCTATCTATGTTATTATTGTTGAGAGAACTTGCACTAGTGAAAGTATGAACCCTAGGCCTTGTTTCCTATCATTGCAATACCGTTTACGCTCACTTTTACCATTAGTTACCTTGCTGTTTTTATTATTTCAGATTACAAATACCTATATCTACTATCTATTTTGCACTTGTATCACCATCTCTTCGCCGAGCTAGTGCACCTATACAATTTACCATTGTATTGGGTGTGTTGGGGACACAAGAGACTCTTTGTTATTTGGTTGCAGGGTTGTTTGAGAGAGACCATCTTCATCCTACGCCTCCCACGGATTAATAAACCTTAGGTCATCCACTTGAGGGAAATTTGCTACTGTCCTACAAACCTATGCACTTGCAGGCCCAACAACGTCTACAAGAAGAAGGTTGTGTAGTAGACATCAGTGATGGAGATGTTGGTGAAGATGGCAGAGGTGTTGGTGTAGATCACGGTGATGATGATGGCCCCCGGCAGCGCTCCTGCGCCACCGGAAGCAAGGGGGAGAGAGCCCCCCTTCTTCTTCTTCTTCTTCTTCTTCTTCCTTGACCTCCTCCCTAGATGGGAGAAGGGTTTCCCCTCTGGTCCTTGGCTCCCATGGTGTGGGAGGGGCGAGAGCCCCTCTGAGATTGGATCTATCTCTCTGTTTCTGCGTTGTGGAATTCTGCCCTGTCACCGTTTCTTTTATATGTGGAGATCCGTAACTCCGATTAGATTGAAACCTTCGCCCGGATATTTTTCCAAAAATTAGCTTTCTTGCGGCCAAAGTAGAGCATCAACCGCCTTACGAGTGGCCCAGGAAGGTGGGGGCGCGCCCACCTGGAGTGGGCGTGGGCCCCTATCTCCTGGCCACCTCGGGCACCGTCTCGTGTTGATTTTACTTCCCAGAAATCACAAATATTCCAAAATAATTCTTCGTCCGTTTTTATCCCGTTTGGACTCCGTTTGATATGGGGTTTCTGCGAAACATAAAACATGCAACAGACAGGAACTGGCACTGGGCACTGGATCAATATGTTAGTCCCAAAAAAATAGTATAAAAAGTTGCCAAAAGTATATAAAAGTTGAATAATATTGGCATGGAACAATCAAAAATTATAGATACGACGGAGATGTATCAGCATCCCCAAGCTTAATTCCTGCTCGTCCTCGAGTATGTAAATGATAAAAAGATAATTTTTGATGTGGAATGCCACCTAGCATAATCTTGATCGTATGTCTAATCATGACATGAATATTAAGACACGAGTGATTCAAAGCAATAGTCTATCATTTGACATAAAAACAATAATACTTCGAGCGTACCAATAAAGCAATCATGTCTTTTCAAATCAACAAGGCCAAAGCAAGCTTATCCCTACAAAATCATATAGTTTGGCCATGCTTCATTTTTGTCACACAAATGCTCCCATCATGCACAACCCGGATGACAAGCCAAGCAATTGGTTCATACTTTTTAACGCGCTTCAACTTTTTCAACCCTCACGCAATACATGAGCGCAAGCCATAGATATAGCACTATAGGTGGAATATGATGATGGAGGTTACGTGGAGAAGACAAAAAGGAAGAAAGTCTCACATCGACGCGGCTAATCAACGGGCTATGGAGGGGCCCATCAATTGATGTCAATGCGAGGAGTAGGGATTGCCATGCAACAGATGCACTAGAGCTATAAGTGTATGAAAGCTCAGACTGAAACTAAGTGGGTGTGCATCCAACTTGCTTGCTCATGAAGACCTAGGGCATTTGAGGAAGCCCATCGTTGGAATATACAAGCCAAGTTCTATAATGAAAAATTCCCACTTGTATATGAAAGTGACAACATAAGAGACTCTCTATATGAAGAACATGGTGCTACTTTGAAGCACAAGTGTGGAAAAAGGATAGTAACATTGCCCCTTTTCTTTTCTTTTCTTTTTTTCTTTTTTTTCTTTTTTCTTTTTCAGTGGGCTTCTTTGCCCCCCCCCCCTTTTTTTTATTTAGGCTTCTTTGGCCTTTCCTTTTTTTCTTTTTCTTTTTCTTTTTCTTTTTTTTCTGGGGCAATGCTCTATAATGATGATCATCACACTTTTATTTACTTACAACTCAATATTACAACTCGATACTAAAACAAAGATATGACTCTATATGAATGCTTCCGGCGGTGTACAGGGATGTGCAACGATCTAGCGTAGCAATGACATCAAAAAACGGACAAACCATGAAAACATCATGCTAGCTATCTTACGATCATGCAAGGCAATATGACAATGAATGCTCAAGTCATGTATATGAAGATGATGGAAGTTGCATGGCAATATATCTCGGAATGGCTATGGAAATGCCATAATAGGTAGGTATGGTGGCTATTTTGAGGAAGATATAAGGAGGTTTATGTGTGATAGAGCGTATCATATCACGGGGTTTGGATGCACCGGCGAAGTTTCCACCAACTCTTGAGGTGAGAAAGGGCAATGCGTGGTACCAAAGAGGCTAGCAATGATGGAAAGGTAAAAGTGTGTATAATCCATGGACTCAACATTAGTCATAAAGAACTCACATACTTATTGCAAAAATTTATTAGCCATAAAAACAAAGTACTACGCGCATGCTCCTAGGGGGGAGGTTGGTAGGAGTTAACCATCGCGCGCCCCCGACCTTCACGCAAAGATAAACAATCAAAATACAATGCGCGCCAATTTGGTTACATAGTTAGTAGACCATACGTGCATGCTTCGGGAATCACAAACCTTAACACCAACATCCTTACTAAACACAACCATATACTAGTACCTCCCACATATTATCACCTCTATATCACAAAACTATTGCAAGGAATCAAACATATCATATTCATTGATACACAAGTTTATGTAGGATTTTATGACTAACCATGTGAATGACCAATTCCTGTCATCTCTCTAAATAGATATAAGTGAAGCAAGAGAGTTTAATTCTTTCTACAAAAGATATGCCCACGCTCTAGGAAATATAAGTGAAGCAAAAGAGCATTCTACAAATGGCGGTTTTCTATGTGAAGAGAAATAGGCAATCCAAACTTCAAATTATATAAGTGAAGCACATGAAGCTTTCTATAAAGCCATACTCAAAAGATCTAAGTGAAGTGCAATGAGCATTCTATAAATCAACCTAGGACTATCTCATACCAGCATGGTGCATAAAAGAAAAGTGAAAACTAAATGCAAAAGACGCTCCAAGACTTGCACATATCGCATGAACGAAACGAATCCGAAACATACCGATACTTGTTGAAGAAAGAGGGGATGCCTTCCGTGGCATCCCCAAGCTTAGACGCTTGAGTCTCCTTGAATATTTACTTGGGGTGCCTCGGGCATCCCCAAGCTTGAGATCTTGCCTCTCTTCCTTTTCCTCATATCGAAACCTCCTCGATTAGACACTTCATCCACACAAAACTTCAATAGAAAACTCGGTAAGATCCGTTAGTATAATAAAGCAAACCACCACTCTAAGTACTGTATCAAACCAATTCATATTTTGTTTTTGCATTTTTTCTACTGTAATATAGCTTTTTCGTGGCTTAATCCACTGATAGAAATTGATAGATTCATCAAAACAAGCAAACTATGCATCAAAAACAGAATCTGTCAAAAACAGAATAGTCTGTAGCAATCTGAACATTCACCATACTTCTGGTACACCAAAACTTCTACAAAAATTAGGAAAAATAAAAAAAATGTACGGAAAGACAGTGCAAAAGGAATCAGAACCGTTTGATGTTCCAGTTAAAAATGTAAAATCGCGCACTACAGCCAAAGTTTCTGTCCTGCACCGTACAAACCAACAAGCATTGTAAACATCCTAAAGGCAAACCTTGGCACATTATTTTTATAATACAATGGAATTGTACAAGGGGATAATTATTTTTGTTGAAAAGTTTCTGTAATCAAGATTCACAAAGTTTCCATGAGCATGAACAAAGTTCAAGGCTAGCTCCCACTTCAACAATGCTTGTCTTTCTCACTTTCACATTCCTTTTTGAAAAGTTTTAGGTTCGCCTCTTTATTTTTTATTTTTTAAACTATATAAAAGCACTCAACAGAAATAAATGACTCTCTAAAACTTTCGGGTTGTCTCCCTGGCAGCGCTTTCTTTAAAGCCATTAAGCTAGGCATATAGTGCTCAAGTAATGGATCCACCCGGATCCCAAGGTATATCAAAGCCAATTTTAATTAACAATGATTTGTAATTAATAGTGAGCACAAAGTAACATATATCATGCAACAACGAAGTCTAACTCTCTTCCTACGCATCGGCATGTCATAAAGAACAATTCATGCACACATAGTAAATGCCAATGCATAGTATAAATAGTTTCTTGCATATCATATTGGAAACATAAAGAGGCGGAGATATAGTTCCTCTCTCATAATAATTGCAAGTAGGAGCAGCAAGCACACGCATATTACATTCATCAAAATCATCATGTGCAATGGTAAAAGGCAACCCATCAATATAATCCTTACTAAGCGCAAACTTCTCCGATATAGTGTAGTCGGGAGAATTCAAAAAGATAATAGGACTATCATGCGTGGGTGCAATAGCAACAATTTCATGTTTAACATAAGAAACTATAGCAAGTTCATCTCCATAAGCATAATTCATATTGGCATCTTGGCCACAAGCATAGTAAGCATCATCAAAAAGGGATATTTCAAGAGAATCAACGGGATCACAGCAATCATCATAGCAATCATCCTTCGGTAAGCACGAAGGGGAATTAAACAATGTATGAGTTGAAGAGTTACTCTCATTAGAAGGTGGGCATGGGTGATCAATCCGCTCTTTCTCCTTTTGTTCTTCGCTCTCCTCACCATCTTTTTCATCCAATGAGCTCACAGTTTCATCAATTTCTTCTTCCATAGCTTCCTGCAAAATATTAGTCTCTTCTTGGACAGCGGAGACTTTCTCAATAAATGCATCAATATTGTAATTATATTCATAATTGTCATAGCAATATTTCAATATAGCAAAATTTTCAGGCCTATAAACATCATCATCTAATGCTTCATACTTTTCAAACAAAGATTCAATTTCATAAGCAGCCTTAAAAGCAACAAATTCTTCAATTCGTTCAACATCATAGTAATCATAAATACCATTAGCGTAAGAAGCTAAGGTTTCATTATCATTAAATTTGCATGAAAAGGGAAGGTGTGGAGCCTTCATCCTAGAGCAACAAGTAATATCATATCTCAAGCATAGATCCCGAGCATACCAACACAACATATTAATTTGATCCCATAATAGTTTCCCTTTTTGTGTCAAGCGATAATCCCTAAAGTATTCACGTTGATCCAACGTTACTCCCATAACATAGTTGAATGGGGTTTTCTCAGGATTATTAAAGTAGTACATAATATCTTTCACATAACGATCATCGAGGGTTTTAGGAGGTTCCCCATCTCCATGAGTAGCAAGTACACCTAATTTTTTTGGTATTTCGTGTTCCATATCCATAACTAAAGATAGAGAACAACTAAGAACAGCAAATAAAAATTACTTGGTGATAAAGCAAACAAGCACACACGAGAATATTCACCCCACGCTATGACTCCCCGGCAACGGCGCCAAAAAAAGGCCTTGATAACCCGCAAGTATACGGGATAGTTGTAGCCTCTTTCGATAAGTAAGAGTGTCGAACACAACGAAGAGCTAAAGGTAGAAGAAATACTCTCTCGAGTCCTATCAGCCACTGATACGACTCTACGCACGCTTGACGTTCGCTTTACCTAGAACAAGTATGAAACTAGAAGTACTTTATAGGTGTGATAGGATAGGTTTGCAAGATAATAAAGAACACGTAAATAAAAAGTAGGGGCTGTTTAGATAAAGATGCAACAAAGTAAATATAGAGAGTGTGGAAAAGTGGTGGTAGGAGTTGTGAAATTGTCCCTAAGCAATTGACTACTTTACTAGACTGATAGCAAGTTTTATGTGGGAGAGGCCACTTCTAGCATGTCATCCGTTACTTGGAATTCTATGCACTTATGATTGGAACTATTAGCAAGCATCCACAACTACTAACGTTCATTAAGGTAAAACCCAACCATAGCATTAAGATATATTGGTCCCCCTTCAATCCCGTATGCATCAATTTTTATGCTAGGTTGAAGCTTCTGTAACTCTAGCCCTCCAATACACAGTCCTATCAACATACAACTAACCCTATGGTGTGATCCACGTGCGTGATCATATGATGGGCACCAAAGGACAGCAACATAACCACAAGCAAATTAAATCAATCATAGCAATTCATCAACCACCAATAGGACAATGAAAATCTACTCAAACATCATAGGATGGCAACACATCATTGGATAATAATATGAAGCATAAAGCACCATGTTCAAGTAGAGGGTACAGCGGGTTGCGGGAGAGTGAACCGCTGTAGATAGAGGGGTCAAGGTGATGGAGATGTTGGTGAAGATGGCAGAGGTGTTGGTGTAGATCGCGGTGATGATGATGGCCTCCGGCAGCGCTCCGGCGCCACCGGAAGCAAGGGGGAGAGAGCCACCCTTCTTCTTCTTCTTCCTTGACCTCCTCCCTAGATGGGAGAAGGTTTTCCCCTCTGGTCCTTGGCTCCCATGGCGTGGGAGGGGCGAGAGCCCATCCGAGATTGGATCTATCTCTCTGTTTCTGCGTTCTGGAATTCTGCCCTGGCACCGTTTCTTTTATATCTGGAGATCCGTAACTCCGATTGGATTGAAACCTTTTCCCAGATCTTTTTCCAAAAATTAGCTTTCTTGCGGCCAAAGTAGAGCATCAACTGCCTTATGAGTGGCCCAGGAATGTGGGGGCGCGCCCACCTGGAGTGGGCATGGGCCCCTATCTCGTGGCCACCTCGGGCACCGTCTTGCGTTGATTTTACTTCCCAAAAATCACAAATATTCCAAAATAATTCTCCGTCCATTTTTATCCCGTTTGGACTCCGTTTAATATGGGGTTTCTGCGAAACATAAAACATGCAACAGACATGAACTGGCACTGGGCACTGGATCAATATGTTAGTCCCAAAAAATAGTATAAAAAGTTGCCAAAAGTATTTAAAAGTTGAATAATATTGGCATGGAACAATAAAAAATTATGGATACGACGGAGACGTATCAAGATCCAGCTGAGGTAGAGGGAGAGTTCCATCAGCACGACGGCATGATGACAGTGTTGATGAAGTTACCGACGCAGGGCTTCGCCTAAGCACTACAACGATATGACCGAGGTGGAATTATGTGGACGGGGGCACCGCACACGGCTAAAATAATTGTTAACTTGTGTGTTCTAGGGTGCCTCCCCCCTCCCCCCCCCATGTATATAAAGGAGGGAGGGGATGCCGGCCGGCCCTCCTTGGCACGCCCCCAAGAGGGGAATCCTACTAGGACTCCAAGTCCTAGTAGGTTTCCACCTAAAGGGAGAGAGGGGGAAGGAAGGAGAGGGAGAGGGGGAAGGAAAGGGGGGGCGCCCCCCCCTTCCTAGTCCAATTCGGACTCAAGGGCGAGGGGCGCGCGGCCTGCCGTGGCTGCCCCTCTCTCTCTCTCTCCACTAAGGCCCATCGAGGCCCATTAGTTCCCCCGGGGGTTCCGATAACCCTCCGGCACTCCAGTTTTATCCGAAACTTCTCCGGAACACTTCCGGTGTCTGAATATAGCCGTCCAATATATCAATCTTTATGTCTCGACCATTTCGAGACTCCTCGTCATGTCCGTGATCATATCCGGGGCTCCGAACTATCTTCGGTACATCAAAACACATAAACTCATAATACCGATCATCATCGAACTTTAAGCGTGCGGATCCTACGGGTTCTAGAACTATGTAGACATGACTGAGACACATCTCCGGTCAATAACCAATAGCGGAACCTGGAGCTCATATTGGTTCCTACATATTCTATGGAGATCTTTATCGGTGAAACCGCATAACAACATATGTTGTTCCCTTTCTCATCGGTATGTTACCTGCCCGAGATTCGACAATCGGTATCTCAATACCTAGTTCAATCTCGTTACCGGCAAGTCTCTTTACTCGTTCCGTAATGCATCATTTTTTAACTAACTTATTAGTCACATTGCTTGCAAGGCTTATAGTGATCTGCATTACCGAGAGGGCCCAGAGATACCTCTCCGACAATCGGAGTGACAAATCCTAATCTTGATCTATGTCAACTCAACAAACACCATCGGAGACACCTGTAGAGCATCTTTATAATCACCCAGTTACATTGCGACGTTTTAATAGCACACAAAGTGTTCCTCCGGTATTCGGGAGTTGCATAATCTCATAGTCATAGGAACATGTATAAGTCATGAAGAAAGCAATAGCAACAAACTAAACGATCATCGTGCTAAGCTAACGGATGGGTCAAGTCAATCACATCATTCTCTAATGATGTGATCCCGTTCATCAAATGAAAACTCATGTCTATGGCTAGGAAACTTAACCATCTTTGATTAACGAGCTAGTCAAGTAGAGGCATACTAGTGACACTTTGTTTGTCTATGTATTCACACATGTACTAAGTTTCTGGTTAATAATATTATAGCATGAATAATAAACATTTATCATGATATAAGGAAATATAAATAACAACTTTATTATTGCCTCTAGGGCATATTTCCTTCAGACCGTAGTTTGAGGAGTTCATGTATTCACTATGTGTTAATGCTTTGTTCCGGTTCTCTATTAAAAGGAGGCCTTAATATCCCTTAGTTTCCAATAAGGACCCCGCTGCCACGGGAGGGTAGGACAAAAGATGTCATGCAAGTTCTTTTAATAAAGCACATATGACTATTTACGGAATACATGCCTACATTATATCGATGAACTAGAGCTAGTGTCGTATCGCCCTAGGTTATAACTGTCACATGATCAATATCATCCAACAAGTCACCTATCCAATGCCTACCAATTTATTTATATTGATCTTGCTAAGTTACTACTGCTGCTGCCGCTGTTACACTTGCTACAAAATATTGCTATCACTGTTACTGTTACCGTTGCTACTGCTACTACTATCAAAACTATCAAACTACTTTGCTACTAATCAGTTTGCTGCAGATAATTAATCTCCAGGTGAGGTTGAATTGACAACTCAACTGCTAATACCTTCAAATATTCTTTGGCTCCCCTTGTGTCGAATCTATAAATTTGGGTTGAATACTCTACCCTCGAAAATTGTTGTAATCCCCTATACTTGTGGGTTATCAAATAACTCGTGGATCTCCGTTCGACGGACTGCTATGTCACCCATGCATCTCGTCTCAAGCCACTGTGGTGGAGGATGGGAAGGGCTGACGATGAGGAGCCAACTCTCCATTGAACTAAAGATTTAGTTTGTTTCTAGATCTCACCAACCGTGGTGCTCAATGCGGAGCTACAATGCCTATAGAGGTCATCTTCTCTTGGGAGAGGGACCTTGTGTGATCTATGGTTGGTCTCCCTATGTTGTTGCCGCATATTCGGGGACCACTTGGAGCTTCAGCATCCGTCGACGCCGACTCTCTTTATTTCCTCGGTCTAGATGCCAAAAGGGTGACAGTGAAGGTTCAAATGTGTCTAGTAGCATGTGTAATTGTAGATCTAGGCTTCGGGCTCTGGTAGCATAGAAAAGAGAGCACATGTCTTCTATAGTGATTGGAACGCTTTGAAATATAACCCTAGAAAACTCATAGGAGTTTGATTCCTTGTGGGCTAGGTTCAACCGCCCTCCTAGCCATCCCCTCACGTGTTGGTTCTATGTATTTTCTTAAATATGTCATTCCTTTTTAACACGTTTCGACCCCTGACTTCGGTGAATATTGTTGAGACATTTGTCGAAGCTAAGAACCTAGCAATTTCAAGGCATTCTTTAAATGTGGCTTCTAGTAAATTTTAATTTCAAGCCAGTTAACACATAAGTAATGCAATTTTAGCGCGACATATAAAAAAGTTTGTGATTGTGATGGAGGGAGTAGTATTCGGGTTCTCCAATTTTCGTTTTTCTTTTTCCTCTTTCGCTTGACACGCTTTCATGGTGCATGCATCATTGAAGCATACAAAAGAAATAGTGCCAACTCCTCGAGACCCTTTTTGAGTATATCTAATGAATGATTAGGGAATCATTGAAGTTGTGTGTAGACTAATTGTCCTTTGTGCCAGCACAATAGTCAACTTGATTTGTAGATTGCCAAATACACGTGGAAAGCGAGTATATTTGGTTTCAACTTCTTCTAGGCCAATCAACGACTGGCTTAGTTGGCTAATTTGTTTTTAAAATGGTGTGGCTAGGTCTGTCGATTGAAACTTAAGCAAGTCTTAGTCGAGTGACATAACATATAAGAACGAAAAAAGAAAATAGAAAAGAAGATTTTTCTTTTTTTGCAAATAACTGAAAAAAGATTTTACACGGATCTCAGTTTAAGATCTCATAAATATAGCAAAGAGTGAGACATAATGAAGTCTTAGTCAGCTGAGATTTAGCAAGACCGGATTTAAAAACCTTAACTGAGGATGCAGATTAGCATATATATACTCTTACATTTTACTAGTAGGTCCTCGCAAAAATATATATTTTACTAGTAGTTCCGGCGTCACGGAAGAACCTGTGGAGATATTCTGTCAGATTCGTCAAACTCTGCCGGTGCAAAACGAAGGAGCGACGGACGCATCAGCCGTCCTGGGCCGTGCACGTCGACCATGATCTCTCTACAATAACCATTTTAATTACGTGCCCGATTAATGTAAACGAACTGAGTTGGCGTGCATATTTTTTTGCGTGCAGATTTGTACTGCCGAATCTTGTGGAAGTCGGCAGGACGGTGCAAAGTTTGCAGATTACCACGCAAAGTATGTACTCCCTCCGGTTCAAATTCATTGACGCAACTTTAATACAGTACAACTTTAATATAAATTATAATTTTCTGCTTCATCAACGATAGTTACACGCCGGGAAGAAGTTTAACCTTGTCGACCGTGAAGTCGTGGCGTGACCAGGGAGGCTCCTCTGCCGAGTGGAAGCGATTGTAAATTTGCAATCACAATTCGTTTTGGACGTATCGCCCGATAAAAGCTTTTTTTAGCCCACAATATGTGTACAAAATTGAGATATTTATTTTGATAGGAAGGAAGTACCACAGCTGGTCGAAAACATGCAGCGGATCAGATCGGACAGCAGTGTATGTACGCACCAGGCACGAATCAGCCAACCGAAACCAGAAAGCATCAGGCAGGCACAAATATATGCAGGAGCCGCCCATCCATGGCTAGAAGGTCGGCATCACGCGCGTAGACTTTATCCTCGTTGGCTCGCTAGGACCGTCCACCCGATTCCGTCGCGTGGCCGCGGTCGCTCCAGCAACCTCGCGGTGCAGACTGCACAGCTCAGCCCAACTCCACCTCGTGACCCCAAACAGACGTCCGTTTTGTCCGGATTCTGTCCGTTTGGGTAGAGCAATGGGGTTGTGCCCGGATAGTTTCCGGGATGCAGTGGCCGTGCGCCCAACGCACAGACGCATCCCGGCCGCATCTTGTCCGTGTGTATATTTCTTTGCAAGTCCTTAAATTTTTTTTATCATTCCTTTTTGGTACATGACAATACATCATTACATTTTGATTAGTAAAGCAAGGCCAAAAAAAATAAGAACTACAAGAATACATTTGAGAAGATACCCAATTTCCATAATTGCTCCCTTGAATTGGGTTAGAGCCTTCTCGATGCACTCATTGTTGATCTGTGGAGGAGGCTCGACGTTGCACCCTCCTTTCTTCTTCAAGCCAGAAGTCGACATTGCTTCCTCACACGTAGTATCGTGCCTTGTTGCTTCTTCGCACGTAGTATCGTGTCTAGCCTCTAATCTAGCAACAAGTGCACTTGTCTCATCTAAAGCCTCTAGGCTAGCTAAAAGTGCACGAACATGTACTACATTTCGCTCTATCAATATATCGATGTATTCTTCTTCCCAATACCAAAACTTGCAACCATTCTACACAATAAAACTTAAAGTTAGGACCAATAGTCTATTACGAGAGCACAAATCGAAGCTAAAAAGAGCACATACCCCATCGTTTAAGCACTTGATAAACACCCATCCGGGATGCTCTGGCGTTGTAGACACGCGGCGCACGACCACCCTTGTACAGTGGTCGCACTTGATGAGGGGCAACGGTGCGCCGATGAGCTTTTGGGCAAGCACCGAGCTCGGTCGGCCGCCATTCGCGTATCTGCCGGCGGACCACCGACGGTGCAGATCCGAACGGCTAGAGGACGAGCCACTGCCTGCATGTGGCCTTGCGGCCCTGCCAGGGCCTTCCGGCGAGGTGCCCGGCCAGTCCATGGCGCGGTCCGGCCTCCCACAGCCGGGCGAGCTCAAGACCGACCGGATCCGCCCCAAATCCGGCCGGCGGGTGCGCAAACCAGGTGGCCGTGCTTGGGTAGCTCGGCGGCAACGAGGGGAAGGGGTTGGGCGAGCGCGCGTCCGAGTTGCACGGCTGCAATGGCAGCGGACGGCGGCGGCGGCGAGGGGAAGAGTGGGGAAGAGTGGAGAAGAGTGGAGTGGGATGCGGCCGAAGGGAGGGAGGGGGGGCGGATAGAAAAAGGCCCGTCCTGTACCACCGACGGGCGGGCCAGGGGAGGACACGCGAAGACGGCCGGCGCGTCCGCGTGGTGTCCGTTTCACCCCAAAACGGCGCAAACTTGAGCCGCGGATGGGTCAAAAGCGAACATAAAACGGACAAAAGTCCCTTTGCTCCCGCGAGCTGAGCCACCTCGTTTGTCCGTTTTACCCCAGACGAACGGCCCGGACAGAATGGGTCGCGCGGTGGAGTTGCCCTCAGGCCGCCTCGGAGTGAAGGCAATGGCCCGGGTCTCTCTCCATCCAGCGAGAGCCGCGCTCGGTGAGCCTCATTTCTCTTCCGGGATTTCAGAGACTTTGACCCGGCCGCACCACGCGCGACGACCCACCGCAAGAGGGCGGCAGGCCGCGGTCGCTGTCGCCGCGCTGCGGCGTCCATCTCTTTGACTACTCCGAATTATGGCGATCCGGTTGGGGATCTGTTCATGAGCTGGTCGTCCCTCGACCTCCTGCTGCCCATACCTCTGCCAGTTTAAGCGAGGTGCGAGTGGCCTGTGGTTCAGGTCTACCACCACCGCCTTGCTCTGACCGTTGGACTGCGTGTTCGACGAGGCTGCTGCCCTGCCACGAGTGGGCTCGACGTGGCGCCCCGTCGGTCAGGGGCGGGCCCACTTCAAGTCATGGGTATTCAGTTGAATACCCATTATTTTTGTCAAGGAACTAGGTATATATAGTGTATAATACGTGCATAGGTGAGAAAAAGAGAAAAACTAACAGAAAGGCTGATGGGTGCACGCGTTCAGCGCAAAAAGCCCAAAACACTAGTCTGTTTGCTCCCTCCCCACCGATGGCCCATTATCTTTGCTTCCTCCCAGCCCATACGAGAATTGTTAGTTGGCCTGATCGCTCGCACGAAAATACAGAGCGATCCATCAGGACCGTCCCACGCACGCAGAGAACTGCCGCATCGCCTCCCAAAATTCCGATCTCGCAAGCAGGGGCGCACGGCGGCCGCGGCAGGCAGAGGCAGACCACGGACGGCCAACGGCGGCGTGGCCGCACAGTTCAGGCGCCCGGCCTGCTGCGTGCGATTGTCCGACTGAACGTCCTGCGTCGACATTGTCATTTTCTTCTGTCATTCTTCAGACATTCAGACTTCGGTACTTCTTCCGCAGTTCCACTGTCTAGCAACAGAAATCTTCAATTTTTCCTTATAAACAGTACGGATGTACAAGGGTTTTAATCTGGCTAATTGGCTTCTTATTTCGGTATAGGATTCTTAGACTGAATTCATAAGCAAGGACTGAATTCTTAGACTTGTTTGAGAGTTGAGACCTCATATTTCAGCACAATATAAGGTATTGCGATTTGAGACTTGTTTGACAAGATTCATAAGGATAAATTGTTACTGTAAATATGAGAGTCGTTTAGGGTTATTCAGTATAATACATTCATATTATTTGCAAATTGTGACATGATTTTGCAATTGACATTCATAAAATCACTCAAGTTTGAGAGTATTACTTGTAAAATAAGTACTCTCAAACTTGAGTGATTTTTATGAGTATATAATATATAGTTTAGAAGACTTGCCACATCAATGCGGCAATATGTCTATACAGTTTAGAACATTCTTTATGAACAATTTTTAGTTCTATATGTTGATCAATTTTTTACTTTATATAGTTTAGAACTAGTACAATATGTTCCTATAATTGGTTATATGCGCCAAAAGGAAGGATATAGGAGTCGAAAAAGAGTTTTTAAAATTTGAATACACAGCCTTCAATTCCTGGGCCCGCCCCTGCCGTCGGTACGATTATACACAAAGACAATACAACGCGCCGCACGTTTGCGGGTTGCGGCTAAGTGAATTTAATATGGTCGATGATTAGGATCACCACGATAAGTGAAGTTGTAAGTCCATGCATGGGCAGCTGGGCTGCCTGTCTGTGCGGTTCGTCACACCTCACCGTGACGACGAGTTTGTGTATCATGTGGAAAATTGCACGTATGAAAAAGACCCACTACGTTACGTACGGCGGCACTGCATGTCCACATGATCTTTACAACACACATGAAAAGGTGCATTAACTTCATATGTATTGAGCCCGCAAAGAAAAAATCATATACTCCATATCGGTAGCTGCTTTTCACGTGCACAATAGTTTCCGTTTCTCTTTCGAGGCTGAAGTTTCTCCCTGACTAAGGCACGTTAGGATCTTCTTTAAAAAAAAGGATGACTCCCGGCCTCTGCATCTGGAAGATGCATACGGCTACTTTATTGATTATTCTTGAAAACCTTACAAAGTATTACAACAATATGCCTGAAACCGCCATCTTGGCAACATATGCCACTACTCCTATTCATATGAAGAAGGGGTGCTACCTGGACCAAATACCCGGACTACTCACCTAAGCCTATCATCAAAAGCCAGAAGCCCCAACCGAGCCACATATCGGGTCTGGGACATAAACTGGTCTGACGCACTCACATGTGTCGTCGCCGCCATCTTCCACAGGTCCGTCTTCAGAGCAGATATTGAGACTTCTACCTTGTCAGACCACTCCACCATCGACGCCACCTTGACGCCAGACAACTACCTCCACCTGCGCGAGTCCATACCGCGCATCGGGCGCTGAGTCTCCACTGCACCACGCCGCTGAGATCCGCCGTCATCAATGTGAAGGATGAAGCACCGCTCCACCAAAAAAGGCGCTCGCTGGTCCCTCGATCCCGTGTACGCCTCCAAGAATGACGCCCCCAAGGAGGAAACGACACCAACGCGCCGCCGTCATCCGATCAACTGATCTAGGGTTTCCCCGGAGGTAGCGGATAGAGGTCTAGAGCTTCTCCACGGCGATGCCTTCAAGAAGGTAATGACACAAAAGGGTGCCACCAACGCCGGTCTTGGCATCAAGCCGAGCACAAGGTTTTCACCCGGATCCGCTCGAAGAACCTCCATCACGTATTGTGTGCACGGGTCGCCGCCGATCTGAGTCGCCGCACATCGAGCAGGCCGCATCGGCCAGATCAGATCTGTCTGGAGGGCACAACCCGCATGGTGCCGACCCAACCACCAGGCCCTCCATGCCACCACCGCCGATCCGAGGCCAGATGATCTGTCGCCGCAGAACCGACCGCCGCCGTCGAACGCCGCTACGCTGCCCGAGGCAGGGCCAGCTGCCGCACCCGCCACCATCGCCGCCCTTGGCCGAGGTAGTCGCCGCGCCGCCGGCGGAAGGCAAGCGCGCTGCGCCGCCAGGCCAGATCGGCCGTGCTACCCACGCCGCGGGACTCCGCACCGCCCCCATGGCGCAGGCAAGAGGGAAGACCCTCGCCACCGGAGTCAGCCCCGGGCTATAGCCGGCGGTGTCCTTCGACGGCGGCGAAGGAAGGGGAGGAAGGATGGGGATCCCCAGCGGCCAGGGTTTCAGATCCCGCCCGAGTCGCCCGAGCGGGGGTGACGCGGGGGGCGGGGCAGGGGGCCGTTAGGATTTTCTTCTACTTGGCTCTTTCTGAACACTTCGTTTTCACCAGTCTACCTGTGCAAGAGAGTCAACAGGTCAACTGTAAGAGGGTTTGGAACGTGTGGATGGATTGCGAGTGCATGCGGTGTGGATGTGAATGCAACACCGGCGTGACAACATCGCCTGCCGGCTAGTCGGCCACGAGAGATCGACGGAGATTATATTGTACGCCGTACTACAAGTCAGTGCGCCAACGTTTCTTCTTGCTTTGCTTGGAGCCTGTGTAGTGTGTACGAGCCGCACGCACGGTAAGTCCGATAAGGCCTCACTCAATTACGTAACCGCGACAGCGTCATTTTCTATGCTGTTTTTCACCTCTTTCTTCTTTTTTTTGAGTGGTTTTTCACCTCTTTCTGCGTGGTCCTTTCCTGGGTACCCCTTTCTGAATTGAAGGAAACTTGAATTTAAACCAGGTCCGGACAAATGTGGCCGTGTTGATGTAACTGGCACGAGTCAAGTGGCCGGAACCACCGTGGAAAATTGAGGTGCCAGAGAAAGAAACAAAGCCATCGGGGTCCCAGAAAGAAACTGCACGGAATGGCCCAGTATCAAGCTGCTGAGTGCTGACTACTCCAGTTAAGACAATAAAGACGCTGCTGACTACTCAAAAGGGTGATCCAAGATTCGGGTGCCGAAACTATCAAGCTTAGCGTTGGCCCATCGCTGATCAGCTCGTGCCGTATGGCCGCTAGTCAAAGGCACGTGCTAGACGATCGTACCACAGTGTTCAGTTGGTTTCCCCCGGAGGAGTCAAGGACCTCCGAACATCTTCCTTTTATTTCTCTTTATTATTTATCTTGCCAATTTGGACATCAACGCATGCACCCATCTAACAACTATTTTCCCCGAAGATTGCCAAAAAAAAACTATTTTCCCTGAAGAAAAAATAATCTTAAACTAGGTTTTTTTAACTTAAGCTTACGAGAAAGGAATAAGACCATAGAGGTATCGAAGAACATCTTCTTAACAACAACGAGCTCCTGTTGATTGATTAGAAGGTCTGGCACGATCTATGAGGGAAATTAGGGCTAAAATCATCCAACCATATAGTTGATTAGATGCGGTGAGGGGGTGGGTAGGGAAAAAAATTGTGCTTGGCCCTATGGTGATTGGTAATTTGCGTTTGCCCTCCCCCAATTTATTGATTCCTAGTTCCATCCATGATTAAAGGACAACAACTGAAAATCATGACGGCGTCGAAACACAACCTGGCTAAATTAGGCTCGAGATATATCCAACAAAAATATATGTGATAAATCGGCACCCTATCCGATGGAGGCACTAGTGCTCCTAGAAGTCTCAACTATCAGGCAAACATATGTTTTCGAGGAGTAGTGTGTGGATGTAGATCTTCGACAACACCCCGTGGGAGGGAAATGACGGAAATTGATGCCTTCTTCATCGGCACCAATGCTCATCGAGCCAAAACTTTGCCCAACGAACTGCACACCATGTTCCATTGAATCTCGGGATAATAAACATGGCTACACTAGTAGCCATCACAAAATACCTTGGACCTTGACCGGCCATCGTCCAACGGAAGGGATAAAACCCCTTCAATAACGCCTCCAACGAGGAGATGATGTCCAAGTCCCATCTTGGTTGCCATCGACTAGTTGGGACAAGGATTTTGTCCGAAGTGTTTCACCCCACCATGAGATTGATCTAGTAAGAATGTGCCCGATACAGATGGTCTTAGGCCAACTCCACCGCACGATACCAAACGGATATCCGGTTTGGCCGGATTTTGTCCCTTTGGGGTGGTAATGGGTTCGCCCATGTCCGCTTCTGTCCGTTGGGTTGTGGGTGCACCCAACGCGCGGCCGCATCCCAAATCATGTCTGCGTTGGACGTGATTAAAAAAACCAGAAAAACTTAAATAAAATGACTAAAAAAAGTAAATAAAGGCAAAAGTTAGGGGTCAGAGCCACAAAACGGCCCAGTTTCACGGCTCACTTAACGGCCCAGTGCCATAATTAACATAAAAACAAAATAAAAAACGCCGCCCGCGCGCTCCTGCTGCCGTGGTCGTCGTCGTCTTCAGTGGCCGCTGGTGTCGTCATCGTCGCTGACGAGGTCGACGTAGTCCGGCGGCGTCCAGAGGTGGGCTGGCGGTCCGTGGTACGCGGGGGCCTGCACCACCTCCTCCCATGGCGATGCGTCCCCCTCCGATGACCACGGCGGCGTGGGTCACCAGTTCACGCCCCCCATGGCGTCGGCCATCTCCGGAGCCGTGCACGACCAGCTCCACTGCTGGCCCACCAGGGCCGGGTGGAACGTGGCCACTGGCTCCTCCTTCATCGCCTCCTCCGCGACCACCATCTCCAGCTCGGGGATGTCGACGTCGCCGTCCGCAGAGAGGGCCATCATCTTCCGAGGCCCTCCCATTGGCGCTCGCCGTGCGTCTTCATGGAGTCCTCCATGACACGCGCCATGAGACAGGCCTCCTCCTTCGCTGTCATGCGAGGAGGTGGTGGTGGCGACGGAGAAGGTGAAGGCGACATCGTGGGCGTGAGGCCGCGCACCCGCGTACTCCCATGCTTCGGGGAGCACGCGCTGCGTGATGGGGTTATGTACCTAGGGTAGGGTCATGGACCTGATCTAAGTACCTTACCCAAGGACACCCTTAGAAGAAGTCGCCTTCCAGTCGACCAACGAGGGACACACTCGACTGTCTTGAAGGACTCGACCACGAAGACTCACTCGACCACCAGAAGGTCAAGAGGCACTCTGCACTGCAACGGCCTGTAATCAAGTAGACTTTATGATAGTAAAGGCACTTTATGTGGGGCGTTACCAGTAACGCCCCAGACTTAACTCACCTTAAACCCTCTCCTACGTGGGCTGGCTGGGGTCCTGGCGCACTCTATATAAGCCACCCCCCTCCACAGGCAGAAGGGTTCGGCACCTTGTAACTCATATACTCATAATCCACTCGACCGCCTCCGGGCTCCGAGACGTAGGGCTGTTACTTCCTCCGAGAAGGGCCTGAACTCGTACATCCTTTGTGCTTACAACCTCTCCATAGCTAGGACCTTGCCTCTCCATACCTACCCCCCACTCTACTGTCAGGCTTAGAACCACGACAGTTGGCGCCCACCGTGGGGCAGGTGTTTTAGCGATTTTGTGGAGAAGTTGCGATTCTTCCGAGTACTTTCATCATGGTGTCTGCTGGAGTTTTGGTCGGGGGTCAAGAGATCCGTCTCGGCACTCTCACCTTCTTCGCCGACGACTCCGCGTGGCTCCATGAGGCTCCGCTCGACGTTGATGCGCTCCCCGTCCGCGGTGCGACGCATTTTCGTGCATATGTCCGCGGCGTTCTGCTGCGGCAACCATCGACCCAGTATCGGTCGGCTCCTCCATCGTCCACCCTCCCGGTATCCCGCCAGCGCAAGCGCTCGGGCCGGTCGAGGCTTCAGCGATGGGTGAGGCACGCGGTGGCTCGCCAATCGGCCACCACCCAAGTTGCGGCAATCGAGCCCGACGAATCTCTCTACGGCTTGTTCGATCTGTCGACTGGCTCCGTAGAGACTGCATCCGAGTGCGGTAGCAGTGATCCAGCGGCGGAAATCTTGATGGTCGATGGGCCCCACAGTCCCCCTGGCTTCGCCCGTGGTGGTGGAGCAGGTGACGGCGGCGACCCTACACGAGGCTACGAAGAGTACCAGCCCGAGCCACTCGACTCTCTGCAAAGAGAGGAACTTCGCCGCAGGAACGAGGATCCCCTGCGTATTCCCATCGCAGGAGAAACCCCCGAGGCTCGTGCCTTGGAGGAGGCGCGTCTGGCCAATTTGGCCGAGCGCACTCGACTGGAGAACCTTCAGCGAGCACTCGACGAGCGCGCGCGGCAACGAGTTCCCGACAACAGTCGACGTCAACTCTTCCCGCCGACTCAGGTATATCGAACCCCAATTCAGAATTTAGCAGCTGCGACCCGTATAGCAGAGTCCATCCAGCCTTCGCAGTCGGAAGCTGGCAGAGGTTTGCTGCAGATCAGAGATCTGCTCCGGGCAACAGGAGATCAGAATTCAGCCGTGTCTCAGTCGCGCAACAGAATTCACAGTCGATCTGTCACTGTGAATACGGTTCAGTCGGCTCACAGCCCCAGATCGCCTCCGCGGCGTGAAGGGCGCGAGAATCGGCGAGATCAATATGGCGACAGACTCGACCGAGATGATAGGCGTCGAGTGCCCAATTCCCCTCCGAGGGGTGGGTCTTACGCTCCTCGGCAGCCAGATGATAGGCGTCAGTACAGTACAGGGCGTAGGGTTCCAGTCGACCCCAGAGAACCAGGCTTCGACGCGCGATCCATTATCGTGCAAGGGTTGGTCGACCGGAACAGAGCCCATCGAGGTGGACTCGACAGAGATGTACCCACAAGTAGTCGAGTGCATGTTTCTGGTCCTGAATGTTTCAGCAGAGCTATCAGAGCCGCAGTTATCCCTCCCAATTTCAGGTTGGCAACAGGAGTCAGCAAGTTCACTGGTGAGTCTAAGCCTGAAACTTGGCTTGAAGACTACCGAGTGGCAGTTCAGATTGGTGGTGGGAACGACGAGGTGGCCATGAAGCATTTGCCCCTCATGCTGGAAGGTTCTGCCAGGGCATGGTTGACTCAGTTACCTCCTAGCAGCATTTACACTTGGGAAGATCTGTCTCGAGTGTTCGTCAGGACGTTTGAAGGAACTTGCAAGCGACCAGCTGGATTGACAGAGTTGCAAGTCTGCGTGCAGAAAGCTAATGAGACTCTCAGAGAGTATATTCAGAGGTGGATCACTTTGCACCACACTGTGGAGAATGTGTCTGATCATCAGGCAGTCTGCGCCTTCAAAGATGGCGTCAAGAACAGAGAACTGAGTTTGAAGTTTGGTCGAACCGGTGACATGACCTTGAGTCGGATGATGGAGATTGCTACCAAGTACGCCAACGGCGAAGAAGAAGACCGACTCCGAAGCGGCAAGCACAAGCCGAGTCAGTCGGAAAAAGGAAACACCAGTCGGAAACAGAAGCGGAAGGCTGAACCGGCAGCTCCTGGAGAGGCTCTGGCCGTGACTCAAGGAAAGTTTAAGGGGAAACCAAAAGGATCCTGGAACCCCAAGAAGGTAAAGGATAAAGAAGGGAACGACGTGATGGATATGCCATGTCACATTCACACGAAGAAAGACGAAGAGGGGAATATCATTTACCCGAAGCACACCACTCGCCAATGTCGACTCCTGATCCAGCAGTTTCAAGGAAAACAGTCTAAGGACAAGGAGAAGGAGTCGGACAAGGCCGAAGACAAGGAGGACAGTGAGGAAGGATATCCGCATATCAACTCCACTCTGATGATCTTTGCATATGTGGAAAGCAGGAGTCGACTGAAAGTCATTAACCGAGAGGTGAACATGGTTACCCCAGCGAAAGCAAATTATCTGAAATGGTCTCAAACACCCATCACATTCGACCAATCTGATCACCCGACTCATATTGCCACCCCTGGGAGGCAAGCTTTGGTGGTCGATCCAGTTGTCGAAGGCACTCGACTGACAAAGGTGCTGATGGATGGTGGAAGCGGGCTGAATTTGTTATATGCAGACACGCTGAAAGGAATGGGCATTCCGATGTCCCGACTGAGCACTAGTAACATGAGCTTTCATGGGGTTATTCCAGGAAAGAAAGCCGAGTCACTCGGCCAAATAGCCCTGGACATGGTGTTTGGTGATTCGAAACATTTTCGCAAAGAAAAGTTGACGTTTGAGGTCGTGGATTTTCAGAGTGCATATCATGCCATTTTGGGGAGACCAGCTTACGCACGGTTCATGGCTCGACCATGTTACGTGTACCTCAAATTGAAGATGCCCGGCCCCAAAGGAGTGATCACTGTCACCGGTGATAGGAAAAAGGCAGAAGAGTGCTTTCAGAAGGGCTCCAAGATTGCTGATTCCCAGGTGACAGCGGTCGAGTTCGAGGAATACAAGCAAAACGCAGATCCGAGTGACTTGCTGCGATCAAAGAAACCCGCCACAGAGTCTGCATTCTAGTCGTCCGGTGAGACGAAGCCTGTCCACATTCACCCGACCGACCCCGATGCAGCTCCGACCCGCATCTCCACAACACTCGACCCAAAATAGGAAGAAGCGCTCATCCAGTTCCTCCGTGAGAACTGGGACATTTTGCATGGAAGCCCGCTGACATGCCAGGTGTTCCCAGGGGACTGGCTGAGCATCGCCTAAGGGTCGACTCATCTGCAAAACCAGTCAAAGAGCATCTTCGGCGGTCCGCCGTCCAGAAGAGAAAAGCCATTGGCGAAGAAGTGGCTCGACTGTTGGTGGCAGGATTTATCCGAGAGATATACCACTCCGAGTGGCTCGCTAATGTCGTCATGGTCCCTAAGAAGGACAAGTCGCTCCGAATGTGCATTGATTTCAAGCACATCAACCGGGCCTGCCCGAAAGATCATTTTCCTCTCCCTCGCATAGATCAAATTGTTGACTCGACCGCGGGATGCGAGAGGCTATCCTTTTTAGATGCCTACTCCGGGTACCACCAGATCCGTCTGTACGGACCCGATGAGGTAAAAACAGCTTTCATCACTCCATTCGGGTGCTTCTGCTATATCACCATGCCATTTGGCCTCAAGAATGCCAGAGCCACATTTATGCGAATGATTCAGAAGTGTCTACTCACTCAAATCAGTCGGAATGTGGAAGCATATATGGATGATATTGTTGTCAAATCACGAAAAGGTTCCGACCTGCTCGCTGATCTCGCCGAAACATTTGCCAACCTCAGAAGATATGATATCAAGCTCAATCCATCAAAGTGCACATATGGAGTTCCTAGTGGCAACTTACTCGGTTTTCTCGTTTCCGAACGGGGAATCGACGCTAACCCAGAAAAGATTGGCACTATTCTCCGAATGAAACGCCCTGTGCGAGTGCACGATGTCCAGAAGCTTACTGGATGCTTGGCCGCATTAAGTCGATTCATCTCACGACTCGGTGAAAAGGCATTGCCTCTTTACCGACTGATGAAGAAGACAGACAAGTTCGAGTGGACTCCAGAAGCTGATGCAGCGTTTGCCGAGCTCAAAACTCTGCTCTCCACCCAGCCGGTGCTTGCTGCTCCAATCAGCAAAGAGCCTCTGTTGCTCTATATCGCAGCCACAGGACAAGTCGTCAGTACTGTGCTAACGGTCGAGCGGGAAGAAGAAGGAAAAGCTCTCAAAGTTCAGCGCCCAGTGTATTATTTGTCTGAAGTCTTGACTCCATCCAAGCAGAGATATCCTCATTATCAGAAGCTTGTGTATGGAATATACATGACCACAAAGAAGGTTGCTCATTATTTCTCTGATCATTCCATCACAGTCGTCAGCGACGCTCCACTATCAGAGATTTTGCACAACAGAGATGCAACTGGTCGAGTGGCCAAATGGGCGATTGAACTTCTTCCCCTTGATATCAAGTTTGAGGCAAAGAAAGCCATTAAGTCCCAGGCAATAGCAGATTTCCTTGCCGAGTGGATTGAACAGCAGCAGCCGACTAAAGTTCACTCAGAGCATTGGACCATGTTTTTTGATGGCTCTAAGATGTTGAATGGTTCCGGTGCTGGGGTTGTCCTGGTTTCCCCCAGAGGAGATAAGCTCAGATATGTGCTCCAGATTCACTTTGATTCCTCCAACAATGAGGCAGAATATGAGGCCCTCTTATATGGGTTGCGCATGGCCATTTCACTCGGCGTCCGTCGCCTGATGGTCTATGGCGACTCGGATTTAGTGGTCAATCAGGTGATGAAAGAGTGGGACGTGAGAAGCCCAGCCATGACTGGATACTGCAGTGCAGTGAGGAAGCTGGAAAAGAAGTTCGAGGGGTTGGAGCTCCATCATATACCCCGACTGAAAAATCAAGCAGCTGATGATCTAGCAAAGATAGGTTCCAAGAGAGAAGCCATTCCGAGTGGTGTGTTCTTGGAGCATATACACACTCCGTCAGTCAAAGAAGATCCTTTCACCGAAGAAACTCCACAGCCCAAGAGTGCCACAGATCCGACTGAAGTTGAAGTCCCAGCGGTGGTCGACTTGATCATGGAGGTTTTGGTGGTCATTCCCGACTGGACAGTTCCGTATGTCGCATATATCCCGAGAAAAGAGCTTCCGGAGGATGAGGAAGAGGCTCGACAAATCGTCCGTCGATCTAAGGCCTTTACCATAATCAAAGGACAATTATACAGAGAAAGCGCGACTGGAGTTGGTCAGAAGTGCATAACACCGGAAGAAGGTCGACTCATCCTCAATGATATTCACTCGGGGACCTGTGGTCATCATGCGTCCTCTCGGACCATCGTGGCCAAAGCATACCGAGCCGGATTTTACTGGCCAAAGGCGAATGAAATGGCAAAAGAGATAGTGGATAAGTGCGAGGGATGTCAGTTCTACTCGAATATGTCGCACAAGCCTGCGTCAGCTCTTAAGACCATCCCACTCGTCTGGCCTTTCGCGGTATGGGGACTGGACATGGTCGGTCCTTTGAGAACAGGACGAAGTGGCTTCACGCATGTACTGGTGGCAGTCGACAAGTTCACCAAGTGGATCGAGGCTAAACCAATCAAGAGCCTTGACACCGGTACTGCTGTTAGCTTCATCAGGGAACTAATATTCAGATATGGAGTTCCGCACAGCATCATTACGGATAATGGGTCGAACTTTGACTCAGAGGAATTCAGAGATTTCTGCAACTCCCAAGGCACACGGGTCGATTACGCTTCAGTCGCCCATCCGCAGTCGAATGGACAAGCAGAGCGAGCTAATGGACTGATTCTTAAGGGATTGAAGCCTCGACTGATGCGTGATCTCAAACACGCGGCTGGAGCCTGGGTAGACGAACTTCCCTCAGTGCTTTGGGGGCTGCGGACCACACCTAATCGGTCGACCGGAAGAACTCCATTCTTCTTGGTCTATGGAGCTGAAGCAGTCTTGCCGAGTGATCTTCTCCACAATGCTCCTCGAGTTGAAATCTACAACGAAGCAGAGGCTGAATAGGCGCGGCAGGACGCAGTCGACCTTTTAGAAGAAGAAAGGGAGATGGCTCTGATCCGCTCGACCATCTACCAACAAGATTTGCGTCGTTTCCACGCCAGAAATGTGAGAGGTCGAGCCTTCCAGGAAGGGGATTTAGTTCTCCGAGTGGATCAGCACAAACCACACAAGCTTGCTCCTTCTTGGGAAGGCCCCTTCATCGTCACCAAGGTTCTCCACAACGGGGCGTACCGTCTTTACAACGTCGAGCATAATATCGACGAGCCCCGAGCTTGGAACGCGGAACTACTCCGCCCATTTTACACTTAAGTTTTATCACTCGGATGAGTTGCAATAAAGTACTTCTGTAGTTCATGGACCTCAAAATAATAGTGTCATAGTTCCTC